>NC_085141.1:238639322-238939322 GCF_024139115.2 Armigeres subalbatus | reverse complement strand
TTCTCGTTGACTACTACCACCAGGTCTCCTGGCTCGAGTGGTTTTACCTGCTCGAACCACTTGGTTCTCCTTGTTAGCATAGGTCGATATTCAAGAATCCACCTGTGCCAGAAGCCGTTAACCATATCCTGTGCGATTGTCCAGCTATGACGAAGACCACACCGAATGTCTATCGATGCTCCTGTTGGATGTTTTATTCCGGTGGTGCCATAGAGCAAAAAGTGGTTAGGGGTTAGGGATTCCTGATTTTCGTCTTCAATCGGTATATAAGTGAGTGGACGAGAATTCACTACACTTTCTGCTTCCAATAACACGGTTTCTAGAACTTCATCGCTTACGTACCTCGGATGTTCAGAGATAGATTTCATCGCCGTCTTCACCGCCCGGACCATGCGTTCCCAAGGTCCTCCCATGTGGGGAGCTGCTGGGACATTGTAGTACCAAGTAGTGTCGGCATTGGTAAAGGTCGTCGCACACTGTTCAGCGATGTTTTGCAGTTTCTTCTTCTCTTCACTTAACAGTCTACCAGCGCCTTGAAAATTGGTCCCATTGTCTGAATAAATCTCCTTTGGTGCACCTCTCCGTGCAACAAACCGTCGGATTGCCATAATACACGATTGAGTGGAGAGACTATGAGTAAGCTCGAGATGTACAGCTCTTACTGTTAAGCAGGTGAAAAGACACACCCACCTTTTAACCACAGCTCTTCCTACTTTTACCTCCAATGGTCCAAAATAATCCACGCCTACAAAGGTAAAGGCTCGAATAAATGGCGTAAGACGCACCCTTGGCAATGGACCCATGATTGGCGGCTTAGGTACAGCTTTGTTGATTCGGCATAACTGACAGTTTTTGACAACCGACTTGATCAATGGACGTAGCTTAGGGATATGGTACTGTTGTCTAATCTCGTTGCAGACAGTTTCATTGTTAGCGTGTAAAAATTGACGATGATATCTGTTGACTAACAGGAATACTGCACGATGCTCGCTGGGTAGAATTATCGGATACTTTGATTCATATGTTGCATAAGGTGCTGCTCCGATTCGACTTTGCAGACGAATAATGCCTTCGTCGTCCAAAAAAGGTGTCAAACGGAACAGCGGGCTTTGTTTAGAAATTACATTTCCACTTTTCAGGTTCGATATTTCCTCGGCGAATACCTGTGTTTGAGTTTCTCTCCATATTGTGTTCTCTGCTTCACGAATCTCGTCGCTTCGGAAAATTGCAGATCGATGTTTTAGAGGTATTCTTTTCTGCCAAATTTTAACAGCCCTATGGACGTAGGCAATAGCCCTCACCAAACGATTCCAATTAGAAAAATGTGAAACGTCGAATAGTTGATCTACCACTGTGCAGTTGTGGTGTTGAAATGCAGTGCGAAGTTCTTCCGCCGTAGAGACAGAATGGCAAGACTCTGAAGGCCATTGCTCTTCGGTGAACCACAGAAATGAAGGGCCTCGAAACCATCTACCAACAGGATCGAAATTGGGACCAGATCCCCATTTTGTAGCTTCATCTGCGACATTCAGCTTTGATGGTACGTATCTCCAGTCGTCTACACATGTGGTGGATAGAATTTCTCCAACTCGAAAGGCTACATACTGGTGATACCTCCTACTATCGGATCGAAGCCAGGCCAATACCGTCGTCGAATCCGTCCAATAATAATATTTCTCAATCGGAATACTTAGAGCTGATGATACAGTCTGTGAGAGCCGTGCCCCGATTAATGCTGCTTGCAGCTCCAGTCGAGGTATCGACAGCGGTTTCAGCGGCGCTACCTTAGTTTTCGACGCCACTAGTGCACATTGTTGTTCGTTTCCAACTGTTACGCGAAGATAGGCCACACAAGCGTAGGCTGATTCACTGGCATCGACTAATGTGTGTAGTTGCAGACTTTTAATTGATTGGGAAGGAACCCCTTTGAAGAAGCATCGTGGTACCTTCACTGCATTAAGAAAACGTAGTTGTTCAATCCAACGATACCACTGGTCTTGCAAATTCTCAGTTATTGCCTCATCCCAGTTGGTGCCGGATCTCCAAATCTCCTGCATCAGGATTTTTCCGTGGATGATGTAGTGGGAAATCAAGCCGAGCGGGTCAAAAAGCTTCATAACTGTTTGAAGGACCTGTCGTTTAGTCGGTCTAGAGCCATCACAAGTTTGAAATGCTTGCGGAATCATTGTTGCAATTTCGAAAGTGAACAGATCTGAAGAAGGTTAGCCCTAGTACCCTCTCAGCGGCAGTATGTTTATCAGAGCACAACAGTTTGGTAGTGGTATCTTCTGATTCCCCGAGAGCAAGTAGAACATTTTTGGAATTTGATCGAAACTTGCCAATTTCGAATCCACCGGCTGCGTGGATCCTTTTCCACGTTTCGGACTAACTCAATCGCTTCTTCTTCTGTGTCCGTACAATCCAGAAAATCATCCACATAGTGATTGTCAATAATCGCTCTGACAGCGCGTGGATACATGTCTGAGAACTGACGAGCATTTTTATTTTTAATAAATTGCGCCGAGCACGGTGAGCAGGTGGCGCCAAATGTTGACACGTCCATCACATACGTTTGTATTGGTTCATCAGGGTTGTTGCGCCAAAGGAAGCGCTGGGATTGTTTATCATGTTCCCTTATCCTGATCTGATGGAACATTTCACATATGTCCCCGCAGATAGCGATATTTTTCTCTCGGAATCGGAGCAGTATATCTGGTAGCGACGTCAGTAGATCCGGGCCTTTCAGCAGAAAATCGTTCAAACAAACTCCACCGGCTTTGGCGGCAGCATCCCAGATCAAACGAATTTTTCCTGGCTTCTTGTCGCTGGTGACTACTCCAAGGGGTAAATACCATAATCGTTGAGAATTCGCATGTTCCATCTCTTCTTTTGATGCTTTATGTGCGTATTGCTTTGTTTCGTATGCTTTAATCTGATTCTTCACTTGCTTTTCTAGCATTGGATTTCGCGCCAATCGTTTTTCAAGGGAGAGCAGCCTCTTGGTGGCCATCGGTTGGCTATCAGGGAACAACGGTAGATCGGCCCGCCAAAGCAATCCGGTTTCGTAACGGTTGCCCTTCCGTATCGTAGTTTCTTCGAGGATCGATAGAGCACGCTTGTCATCCTCAGCTTCGGGTTTGGAAGTAACTGCACCTTCATCTACCATGAAAAACCGCTTCATCATGTCGTGTAGTGATTGATTCGTTGGAAGGTTGTGATTGTGGAAATGTAACTGATGTATACTATTCTCACCACTGTTTTTTTTTCCATACGCACACCATCCCAGCCTTGTTTTGACAGCAACTGGACCAGTTCCTCCACCTTCACGTAGTTTTAGCGTCGTCAGTAATCTTACATGTTCCAGTCCAATTATCATTTGAGGAATAACTTTTGAGTATCCCTGCAGAGGAAGTCCTCCTAGGTAGGGGAACTCTTGTACCAATCCATGGTAGTCGAAGGATTGTTTAGGAAGTCGTAGTTCACGCACGGTCTGTACATTCCCAATAGTGTACTTTTTTGACAAACCGTTACCACAAATAGTCACTTCTACACATTTAGATTCCTTCTCTTCCCTAGTAATGTTCCCAGTCCATGAAAGCCATAGTGATGACAATGGTCCATTTATACCTAACTGTTTCGCAACGCTGGCTTCTAGCAGAGTTGAACTGGAACCTTCATCTAGGAAAGCATAGATATTCAGTTGCCTGCCGTTCCCAAAGATGGTTACAGGGATATAGCGAAAAATGGCATATGACTCATGGTAATGATGATGTTGATGTTCCATGCGCCTACTTGCTGCTGTCGTCGATGGTACTGATTTAACCCGATCGGTATGCAGAAGTTGATGGTGGTGTACCCGGCAACCTTCCTTACCGCATTCTTTACTTGATCGGCATGGCCACTTTCGATGGGGTATCAGGCAGGTACGACATAGATTCCTTTGGCGAATAGCTTTCCAGCGTCCGTCGATATCTAGCTCCTTGAACATCACACAGTTTGAAATTTGGTGATTCGTGTCATCACAAAACGTGCAGCCCTTTGCAAATACTTTCTCACTATTGTCTTGAAGAGATTCGCATGGTGTTGTATCCACTTTTGATGACTCTTGAGCATGGAGGAAGAGTTTTTCCTTTTGTCTATCCAGACGTTTCGTGCCAGTGTTACTGATATCCGTATTCAATGAAAGATCGGACGCCAAATTTACCAGACCAGACATGAACGAATTGAACGTTGTCAGATTAACATTCGGAACCGAGATTTTGTAATAACCCCATTGCATTTTAAGAGTTGTAGGTAACTTCTCCACTAACTCCTGGAGAAGCATGGGATTTGTCAAATGAGACTGTTGATTCGAGATGATCATATGGTCAACCAGGTTCTGGACTGCTAGACCGAATGTTACAATCGTGTTGAGGTTATCAGCTTTTGGAGAAGCAGTGTTGCGGACCTTTCTTAGCAGAGAATTGATGAGAACCTCCGGTCTTCCGTATAGTTTGCGAAGAGTTTCAATAACGAAAGGAACCGACGCTGGCAACAACAGTCGACTTCGGACTGCTTCCAGGGCATTACCACGCAGACAACGCTGTAGCCTGGCCAGATTCTCAGCATCATTGTAGCCGCATACATCGGTCGTGTTGCGAAATGAGCTGAAGAATATGGGCCATTCCTCGGGATCACCAGAAAACGTTGGTAAATCCCGGGGCATGACCTGCCGTGCTGCCAGTTGGGATCCTGATGGCCCCAGATTTAATGAAGATTGGTAGTTCACTGGGTTGAACGCATTACAATCCGGATGTGTAGAGAAATGCACTCCGGATCCTGGTACAGTAGAGGCAAATGATGGTCCCATGTTGTAGTACGTTGCCGGCGTGAACGGATTATGTTCGATGCCACGTTGGTTTGGTATAAACGATGAATTAGATACCGGGTTTGGCATCGATTGAGGAAGATGGTTTGAATCTACTCTGGTTACGACTGGTGTTATGCGTGGTCTATGGAATTTGTCGCCTTCATCAATAGGGCCACTATTCCAAACTTGTGTAGAGCACATAGTGGGAGGTTGATTTGGCATATATGCTACTGGCCGATGTACATTTTGACTATACACTGTTTGAGTTGATGACCCCTGATGCGTTGAGTAGTGGGTACTAAAAGTTTGCGTCGTACTGACTGCCGTACTGGCCGGTATAATGCAGTTTTGCTTAGTTACGGTATCAAACAAGACTTTAGAATGCACTAGAGAGCTGGAGGAAATTTCCGCGGCATTACTGATCGACAGTTCCTTAACTGTGGCTGTGGTGATCGGGTCTGCTTGAAGACCTACTATGTGGCTATATGGCACTGGGTTGACCGGCTGATTCAAACGAAGGTATTCCAATGATAGATTACTGCCACTCGAAATCGGCCAGGTAGGTTTCTGCTGCGTTTGTGTCAACCAGGACAGAGAGGTAGTAGTAGTAGGCGATATCAGATCGGTCAATGAAATCCGACCAGACTGCAATGGAGTCGATGTTTCTTGGGGTAGCTTTGTGGAAGTTGCTTTTTCCAGACTCTTCGGAACAGATTTGGCTTCTGCAGTAGTTAGTGTTAATTGTTTCTCCTGGGCTACTACGCCTTTCACCCCACAAGGGATGCCAACTTCAACGAGTTTATTTGTGTCACATTTTGTAGCATGATCTAGCCAATTCTCCAACCTTTGGCGTTTAGACTGAGCGCTAACGACACTTTTTTCTGTCCCTTCATCATTTTCTCCTAACTTCATCAACAAATCAAATTTTGCTCTCAGGTACTTTTCCTCCTCTTCTAACATCTGCATTTTTATTTTCTTGGTTTCGTCCAGAAGATTGAGACACATCTGAATTCGTTGAGATCTCTTACTGGAGTATGACGTGTCGATCGAAACTATGGATCCTCCAGCGTTTGCGCCATTCGATGGTTCTTTAGGGATCGTTCCTGTATACCGGGGTCCTGCTGAGGAAACTGGTTGCACAGGGGCACATGTCATTAATCGAATACTGTGCATTAATGCCAACAATGTGCCTATTCTGAAGAGAAGCCGAATCGGTTTGAGGCTAATCAACTGTCCTTTTCCCTCCGTAGCAATAAGCTCATGATTTTTCTGAAACTTCTTTGATATTGGTCATCATGTTCCCCACGTTGACAGTTACATCACAAGAAATTGCTGATAGGTCGAGAAGTTTTTTGAAACTTCTTCATTGAAGACTTTGTATGGGATCGTAGTAGACAGTAGGCATCAACATCCGCGATTGAATTAAGAGTGTCTATAGCCACCGACCGCATTGAAACAATCCTTTGTTTTATGAACGGGGTCCTTGAAAAGACCATTGACGGTAGCTAGATCAAGATAGATGACGAGTCCCGAAATTCCGGATAAAATTTCCCACGTCGAATTGAAGCCAAGAGAACTTGGGTATACTGACAAACACTGCTGGAGTCGATTGAACAGGACACTCTTATGTCCACCCGACGACGGATGAAACCGTGTGTGATTCACAGAGTTTTCTTATTGTCACTTCGTTTTGTACTTTTAATTACAGAATTGCCGCATCATCAGATGAGCATGATGGTGAAGTTGTGGAGTTTTGATCTTGAATCTTTATAATTAAGTATTTCGGATGCACTCAACAATTTTTGCAACCAATCCGAAATAATCACTGAGTGTAAATGATTATTGGTCAATTGAAGATGTTCATTCTATTCAAGATTAATACACGACTAGGTGTTCCAATCTGCCAATGGTCCAATGCACCGAGTTCATCATTGACGTTTGAGCGGTGCGTTGTTTACTAAAAATGAACTCTTGAATGAACTCGATGAATGGAAAAGTATAACTCGGTGCATAGACTAACGCAAAATGAACTCCCCCAAGAAATTATGACGTTTTATCCACTAGGAATAACCGGAGCAAAACCGAATGTGACGTCTAATTCCAGGTCGCTCGTTCTTGGACTGCCAATCGTTATAGTTTGCACACCGGCCGCATGCACATCTTCCTCGATTGCATACAGCAAGCGTGTTCGGGATCTACCCCGGATCCAAAGTCCTTTTCCAGGTTCTCTGCTATTGACTTCTCCAAATGAATAAAAGTGTCCGTGATTCCGCAGTATTCATCTCAAAGTGTTTGTGATAGCTCTGCTGCTACTGGATTACCACCCACTTTTATTCTACACACCCTACACAGTGACATTAGTGTTGGTGATTCTGGCTTTGGAGAAATCAATATGTCGTGCTTCGGCCGCTTCCCTACCATTTTTCACAACGATGTCGAAAACGCGTGCGATCGTTTGGAATTTAGTGAACAGAATGACCGCTTCGACCTTTCTTTCGGCTTGGATAATCCCATTGTTCCTTCTCTAAACGTCTCTTTCTCTTTCTACTGCTAAACAATAGCTCTAGCATTCTCTCTCCCCCTTTCGAATTTCAAAACTTGTGTGACCCGATGAACATTTTTCGAACTTCTAGTTCTTTTCTTAGACTTCGAATCGGTTTCTGGTATAGAGATGAGTGACGTTTAGCGCTCGCACACTAATGTGCAATTCGTCATGTGTAAAAACATGTTTGTTTTCCTACTGCTCATAACCTCAAAAATGATCGGGTCATCACAATGATTTCAAAAGAGTCAAAAAATATATGGAAATATACTCATTTTTACCCAATCTTTGCTGAGTTGCACCAGCTAGGAGTGTTTGTTTTCCTTTTATCGCCACACACACATTCGGACGTGAGAATCTCAATACTCGCTCTAGAATGAATCATCGAATTACTTTAAATCAAGTATGCACTCTATGAATAGTTTACTCATTAATCTAGTTCTAACCCTACTCGCTACAAGCAGGTCGCATAATGAACGCCAAATGAACTTTTGTTCGAGTGGACGATCCTCAAATGTAAAAATCCATCGGGTGAGTGAATTTGATGAACTCCTGCACTGCCGTAATCTGAAAAAGTGACGTATACGCCATTTTCCAAAAATAGTGTTAACGAGTACTACTCATCGAGCCCTTTAACAGAAAAATGGATAAAATGCATGTTGTAAAATGGCGGTTACGTTACTTTTCCAGATTACGGCAGTGCACAGGTCTATAGGACCATTTCACGATTCAGCCATCTTGGATTTTAGTACGGGAGAGCCTGCAAGTTTGTTTACGTTTTGCACTGAAAAGGAATTTTTCATTCATCTCTTCCATAAACTTGGCAGATTGAAGCACCTAGTACTGTATTCATCTTGATTCTATTTATGAAGTAACTAAATATTTATTCACTAGCTTGGCGAGCGATTGGCATGAATTAAGAGCTGAACAGAATAGATGAGTTTGCGTACGTTTTGGCAGTTTTCCCATGGGGAAACTGGCAAATCGTACGCAAAAGTATCTATTTTGCCCAGCTCTTAAGTAGACATAGTCTGTTTTCATTAAATTATTTCGAGAATTTAACACTGGGTGAAAATATGTAATCTGAGGCATGATGGGGAAAATTCCATGCAAATGACGTGTCAAATGATTTTTGACGTAGGACTACGTCTGTGTTTTCTATATTGGGGTACACTTTACGATTGCGAAAATCAGGGACCGTCACGAAAATATGATAGTCTTTAAACTTTAATATCTCAGCTAGAGGTGTGCGCCGCCGCGCCACGCCGCCGCCGCCGACAGATTTTGGCACGCCGCCGCCGCCGACATTTTTGCATCGGCGCGCCGCCGTTTAAAATTTTCCACGCCGCTGATCTATAATTTTCCACGCCGATTGAAATTTTCAGTGGAAACTCCTAAGATTCATTGGATTTTCCGTATAATTCCGTATAAGCTCAACATTACGTTGAAACTTCAGAGAATTTTTCGTGAGGATACCAATTATTTCCATGAAAATTCCATACAATACCTTGTTAAAACTTTGAAGAGCTCTCCGTAAAAACTAACCGTGTGAAAATTGCGAAAAATGAAAAAAAATAAAATCTAATTTAAATTGAATTTTAGAGTAGAAAAGAGTTGTTCGGCAGAAAGTCACAAGACTGAAAGTTGTTAGGCCGAATCGTTTAACCGAAAAGATTAATTTGTAGAAACCTACACCAGCAAAGCTTAAGAGCAAATCGATAACTAAATTTGATATTGGTTTCCGATAGCAAAATAAGTACATGTTTGATGTCATATCATTCAATTTAGTAATCTACAGCAACATGAGATCAAATTATATAATCAATCATGATGATTTATACATATTTGAAAACAAATTGTGAATCATTTTGTTGTCAAAATTAAAATATTCTATATGCTCTCATTCTGTTTTCAGACTTTGATAGGATATGTAGACTACAAATATTTGGCCGAGAATCTTATTTGGTCAAACAGTTCCTTTGGCTAAAAAAATCGTGAACTTGTCCTTCGGCTGAAATAGTCGTTTGGTAGAAAGGGCAATTTGGTCAAAATGGACATTCGGTCGAAAGTGTGGTTCGGCTGAATTGGTCATTTAGGATATTTTCACGACAATAACGGGAGAATCTTTTGAATTTCGAGTCAAAAAATTGATGAACTTCCCCAGAAATTCTTCTTTTTCCAGAATATTCATTTGAATATTATTTTCAGATTTTCCACGGGAACTACTTTCACGTTTCGAGAACTCTTTGTAATTACCAAGGGAAATTGTTTGCGATTTACATGAGAATCTCTACAGAGTTTTTACGGGAAGTTGTTCCAAATTTCTAGAGGAAAATATTCGGAATATTCACGGAAAGTTCCTATTGAGTCTCTGTTGAGTATTCTTTAAAATTCACACATAAAATTTTGACTAGTGAAAGAGATGCTTTAACCACAGACAAACAGACGTAACAGATTGATCATTTTTCTGAAAAATCCATCGCTCAACTCCTCTACCACCATCTTGCGATCATGTTACACGAAACGATGTTTCGTATGACATCGTCACCAGAAGGCGCTGGAGTGAAATGTCAAACCCAAAGGATTACGACACTAGCGTCTCTCGTTGTGAATTGCGCAATCAATCAAATTCAAATTGATCGTTGGAGTCATGTTCGATGGAAATTTCTCTAGTGTTACGTCTGTTTGTCTGTGCTTTAACGTTGACTTTCCAAATCTAAATTAATCAAGCCGGTTAGTTTTTTATCCTTTATTAGAGTGATTTTTTTTTTCGCAGGGGAAGTTCATCATTAAACGGCTAGTTTGGCATAGCCAACTTTAAAACATCGGAAAAATGCTCGGAGTTTTTGAAGATTGTTTCTGGTTTCTTCAGAAAATTCTTTCTACTTTCGATTAAAAATTCTTGGTAAGGTTCATTCTATTCCAATAAGACTGAAAGTGACAGACGGCCGAGCTGGTAATTTGGCCGAAAAAGCCGTTTGCCCTAACAGGTCGTCTGGCCGAAACCATCGTTGCCCGAAAATGCCATTTAGCAGAAATAGTTTTTGACAGAATGGGTCATTTGGCCAAACGGCCAAATTTCAATGACTGAACCTCATACTGAACGGATAATATGGTCAGAAATGGCCACTTGTTTGGCGAAATGGTCTTTTTGACAATTGACCATTGATCAAAATTTCGTGGCCTCTCTATTTTTAGGTCAATACTAGACTTTAGGCCAAAAGACATCTAGCCAGGTACCATTTAGCAAAACGGAAACTGTTATCAGATCAAAACTGGTTTGACCGAAAATGTAGTTTGACCGAAAGCGATGTACAGCCAAAAGGAAAATTTGGACGGACTTGTAAAAAGTTGTTTACCCTAACAGCTAAATGGAAAATGCCGTTCGGGTGAAAAAGTCGTTTGACCGAATATACATCATTTGACCAAAAATGCCATTTGGTAAAAAATGGCATTTGGCAGAAAGAGTCATTTGGCCCTTAAATGTCCTTTCTGCAACCTTCTTTGAAAAGTGTCGTTCGGCTGAATTGGTCATTTTGCCAAAGAAGACGTTTATACAAATTGGTCATTTGACAGAAAAGGTTGTTTTGCAGAAAGGACATTTTCTGGCCAAATTACCATTCCTACCAAACACCATTTTCGGTCAAATGATCTATTTGGTAAAAAGATTTTTTCGGCCAAATTACCAGTTCGGCTGAATGCCCATTTCGGCTGTATGTCGTTTTCGGTAAAAATACATTTTTGGTCGGGCCATTTTTGACCTGATAACAGTTTCGGATAAACGTTCAATTCTGCTTAATTTGGTTTGGATAGATGGCTTTTGACTTAAATGTTAGTATCGACTTAAAAGTAGAGAGGTTACGAAATTTCGTTCAACAGTCTTTTCAACGTAAATGTCATTAGGCCAAACTGATATTTTTGGACAAGTGACCTTCTTCTTCTTATTGGCATTGCATCCCCACACTGGGACAGAGCCGCCTCACAGCTTAGTGTTCATTAAGCACTTCCACAGTTATTAACTGCGAGGTTTCTAAGCCAAATTACCATTTTTGCATTCGTATATCATGAGGCTAACACGATGATACTTTTATGCCCAGGGAAGTCGAAGGAATTTCCAATCCGAAAATTCTCTAGACCGGCACCGGGAATCGAACCCAGCCACCCTCAGCATGGTCTTGCTTTGTAGCCGCGTGTCTTACCGCACGGCTAAGGAGGGCCCCTCCTAGTGACCTATTCTGGCAAATGATCATATCGGCCAATCGGCATTTTTTGGGTTGATGACCTATTCGGCAAAACGACCTGTTAGGTAAAACAACTTTTTCGGCCAAATTACCAGTTCGGACATACGGCTTTCGGCCAATGGAATTTCCCAAGAATTTCTTACGGACAATACACTAGTCGTTCGATAACTGTAACATGACGAATTCTAGACGTCAAACAATTGTCAGACGTCGTCAAAATAGAAGTGCATCTGATTGTTCACCGCTATGCAGTGATCATCGACTTTGAAATAGTTTTGAAGCTCAGCTGTTCGATAACTGCAAAACTGATGTATTGCGCATAAGCCCCAAAATTTTATTCCCACCTTTGGGTTTCCGCGCCGAGCACTCGGCGACAAGGAGATAGTGGTCAAGTTGGTACTCCTGATTTTTTGACAACTGATGTCGATTGGTTGTGTGAGTGCACCGGTGTCAAAACATAGAGCTTTTGGCTGAAAATTTAGTTGTCAAATGCACATTTTGGCAGCAATATAGATGTATGAGTGAATGAAATGTGCAAATGCACTATCGCGGAAGCATTCGCTGAAGACAAGTGTCAATGGTTTCAGTGACGAAACGAAAAGTTTCAATGCAAAAAGCAATAACATTCGAAATGCAGTTAAAAGCATTGTAGTTAAATGACTTGCAGTTATCGAACGTCTACTGTACAAAGAATTTTTCGTAGAATTCCAAGAATTTCGAACAATTTTTCGTTGAATCGTTTTGAACACTCCTCCGCGGAAATTCTAAAGAAGTTTCCGTTGAACTTACGGAGAATGTATTAAGGATCTTGCTTTCTCAGTCTATGGGCCAGATCCTTAATGCAACAATTTTTCTAGTCGTTAATTAATAACACTTACGTAGAATTTCTCCTAAACATTCCAGATAATTTTTCTCGAAAACTCCTTAGAGTCCCCCGCGGAAATTCTTAAGAATTGACTGTTTTATCGTTGGCCATGCCGAACAAGCCGTCTTTATTATTCTAGATTGAGAAAACCAACGGAAAAACACCCATTCAACCAGCCGCACTTTACTACAATTATCAATAATGTTCTGTAAAAAAATTGGAAAAATACTCAATAGAAACTCAACAAGACCTTTTCATAAATTTCCGAGGTTTTTCCTGTAGAACATTTTTTTTGTAAAAATTCTAAAGTTTCTAAAATATAAAAAATGCGACAAATTTTCTGCTGAAATTCCAAACAGTTTTATTTGGGAATTCAAAAGAGCTTCTCTTGGTAATTCCAAAGATTTCTCGAAACTTCAAACAATTCGAAAATTATTTCCAAATTTTGGTTTTCCTCCAGATTTTTCTGGAAATTTTTCATGCGAAAATAAAAAAAAACTTTTTTTAATGTCTTGAAAATATGCCGAAAAAATGCAAAAAAAAATCTTAGATAAACGTAATGAAAAAAACCGCCACGCCGATTCACGCCGCCGCCGGCCAAAATTCTGACAAACGCCGCCGCCGACGAATATCGGACCGGCGCACACCTCTAATCTCAGCCGTTTCTCGATGGAATTTCAATTTTTTTGGACCATTCGATCAAGGACGAGTTAACGCTTCTTTGTATTCATATAAAATACTATTTCTTAACTATTTATTATCGATAATTGATAAAAAGTTTATCAATAGGTAAACTAACCAATCACGTACATGCATCACTAGCACAGACATCAAAAATCAATCACTTGCGGGTTTGGATCTAATCCTCAGTTTGAAAGCGATCGCAGCGGAGCGGACACAGCATCACGGAGGCGCTAATAACATTTTCAACGGAAATCCATCGCATTGGTGGTGGTGCTCGATGTGTTGCTGCAGATCATTCAACCTCAACGAACCAGCATTTCATATGAAGAAAGGGTTGACCATAAAAATAGCACTGTGGCGATTCCACACCGACAGTGCCGATGCTGAAAATTTATTACAAATTGTGGTGTCAGTTGGAAAGGAGCATTGGGAAAATAAAATTGGTTCTTCTCAGGACCAACATTTAATGGAAAGAAAGAGTTAATTGCGAAAATGGACTGTTTCGGTGGCATCGGGTTTGGCGTGGTAGCTTGGTTGCTGTTAGTGATCCCATCCATTCAAATTTATTGCATCATCTCCCTCCGACGCGCTATCAAATTCGCTATTTACGATTGAATTTTGCACTTTGAAGAAAGTTTATTTCGGATAGTCGGATCAACCTTCTTTTGTACAAAATGGTGGCTTTTGTATAACATCAATGAAGACGCCACCTCTGTGGAAACTATCTACAGCAACTACCCATCGGTGAACGTCGCTCGGACAGACAGATGCCAAGACATTATGTTTGGTTATATGAAGAAACTTCATCTTGAGTCAAATTTCTATTGTTACTCTTCGCAACAATACGCATCTTAGATAACCAACAGCTCATAACCAAATTCAGAATCTTGCGAGAAAATTTCTTAAGATTCTTAGAATTTGTCATTCTCCGAAAGGTCCGTTGTCTGTTGCGAAATCCCGATCAAAACGATTCGCGCGTGCCGAAAAGCAGCTTTCTTATATCTAATGAAGAAATTCCATTAGCCCCGCCCCTTCATTAGTCGTTATGAGTGCACATTTTATTTACACCCATATCAGATCACGAAGAAACGGGGCTAACGGGCTTAATTTATGAAATACAAGAAAGCTGCTATTCGGCGCGCGCAAGCCAATTTGATCGGGATTCCACAAAGAGCGGTTCGACATTCGATGCAGCGGAACGGGCACAGCAGCACGAAGGCGGTCGGCGGTCGGACAATTTCAACGCAAGGTGCTGTGAAGCGTTTGGATGCAGTTAGTTATTGGAAAGACGCATTGGGAAAAGAAAATTGGTTCTTCTCAGGACCAGCATTTTATGGAAAGAAAGAGTTAATTGCGAAAATGGATTGTTTCGGCGGCATTGGGTTTAGCGTGGTAGCTTGATTGCTGTTAGTGATTCCATCCGTTCAAATTAATTGCATCAAATTAATTGCATCTCCCTCCGCCGCGCTATCAAATTTGCTACTTACGATTGAGTTTTGCACATTGAAGAAAGTTCATATCGGATCAACCTTCTTTTGTATAAAGACATTTTTGGAGGACACCATCCTCAATAAGCAGAAATAAAGGAGAAATAAGCAGAATCAGAAGTGGCGTGAAACCAAACGCAAATATATTTATTTGCAACGTTTGATTTTCGCCCGCGATGTAAGCGTACGTAGCAAAGTAAGGATTGTGATGTCCCCGACTGAAAGCCAGTCGAGTGGCTTCAGCGGCCGATGAGTCATGTTAATTCCACGGTTGGAGACTCAAAGTCCATCCAACTGGGAACAACTTTTCGACTTCTTGATTCAGTTGGCCTCCGAGCAGTTTGCTCAATGTTAATAAAACGACAAAAAATATTATGGCAACTACTATCAATTTCAAATAGCTACGTAGTCCTACGTCACCTTTGCGTACAACCCGATTGGGCTGCACCTTTAAGTTTTTTTTTCTGTTGGCGAAATTCACTTTTAGATAAAAAAAATATGAAATAAATGAGGTTTGTGAAAAAAAAAATGTTGGACAAATTAGTCAAATGACATGCTGATGACATTTCACAACAACCGCGAGATCGTACTTCTATGCGGGTTACAACGTTCAATTCATAGATTGTGCATTAACCACACTATCGACTCGAGACATGCAACAGATCTTAATACATATTATAAAATTTCGAAGACAAAACTCTTAAATTTCGCTAGAGCTGTCGATTTGTCGTTTTGTTTCCGCTCTTTTGGTATAGCGTTACCTTGCAAACGTCTACTGTAACATATATGTCAACAACTACAGTATAAATAAAGCTGTTGTTCTTATCACTATTCTCGGACACGATGGATAAAATAGTTCAGAAGAAATATGTGTCACAGCATGCATGCTTAAATGCAGACTGCAGACTTGTCTTCTCTATCTCAGCTGGAATTTGCCAGCTCGTTGTGTTCGTTCAGTTTTTTTTCTCCTAGTTCTCATCAGGCAATGTTTCCGATTCATGAGAGTGTACAATTGCTCTTGAATTAGAGCCACTAAAAAGGACTTAGTGTGCCCCTGGGGGTTCTTTTGCAGTGATTGCATTGTTCGTGCACAGAGTTTTTCTCCAGTTGTATTTATCAAAATAATATTAGCGATTGTCTGCTCGTTATTTCGTGTTGTGCTGGTCTTTTCCCATGTACCGAAATCTGATTAAGATGAGTTGGACTTGGAGCGATACGCTTACTTTTTAATTTAGAATTCCGAGGAGAATTCGTATAAACATAATTAGTTCTGACGGATCTTGAAATCCAATTCAAAGAAACAATTTGATTTCAAAAGAAGATTCAAAATATATCTTAATCAGAATCACACCAGTCTTTTGCGTGGCAGCCAGTTGAGATCGATACCATCTGCTTGCTTCAATCTTTTTCAATTAACCATTCTGTTTCCCGAAAACAATCCCCAGTGTCGTTTCTCAAGAAAATAACATCGCTGGCACGTGACCGTTAAAGCACGTTTCTCTGTGGCTAAAGTTTCCTCCTACACAGTAAAAATCGAACTCCTTTGCAAGCACAGCGTTCGGATCTCGCTTGCTTTGCATTCACTCTTAAACCCACCTACACCCGATGAGTTTTCAATCGACCTTCCGGAGCGATAGAGCCACTTTATTGCCAAGTGGCTTTGTTGGTTCTTTTTTGAACAATTTAGTCCGTTTTCGTGAAGTGTAAATCAAACACTTATCGATGTTTAATTTTCCGAAAACGGATCATCGTGTCGGGACCTACTGGAAGGAATGCCTTCATATAGCTCCATTTGTTTGAGAAAATAAAATTAAAAAAAAACTTTGTTGCACGAGAAAGGCAAAAAGTTTTTCTTGTGCACTATTCAATAAATAGTGTAAAGAAAGTTAAATAATATCCCAATTGGGTAGGTCTGTGCATCCCGAGTTGGATAGAACAGCAGATTTAAATCATGTTGTGATTTGTGATACTGTGTACAAAAGTTTTCTCAACAAGGATGTTATTAACTCATAACCTGTAAGGAATGGATAACGTCACTGTAAATAATATCGCTGCATTATGAAATCTTTTTACAGTGCTCATCGAATCGGTTCGAAGGGCACAATCTGTTGGATTTCCTTCAGTGCACCTTCGATGAACTTGATGAAGGCTGGCATGTTCTAACTACAATAAGCGGAGATTGAAAGCATTATGCACGGCTCAATGCATTGCAATTATGAGCAATTGAAGCAGCAATAATGGGATGATGAAAGTGTTTCTGCTTCTTGGACAATCGGCGGAAACTTCCTATTGGAGCCATGAGGATGCAACTACATCTGTGTAAAAATATTCAGCACATTTTATTAACGAGAACAAATAGTCAAACCGGGTTAAGGTTTCCATTTGTTCCATCCAAATAAATGCATCTCAATCAAGCAGCGCTGGTATTACTATTAAGTACTATTAAGAAATAGCTATACATTTGAATATCTGATGATTCCGTTTCAGACGAATCGAAACAAAATTTCGTGAGAGACCGAACAAGAAAAAGTAAATTAAATAATCGAATTTCTTCTTCCTCGCCCGAGTTGTAGACAAATCGCATTCCGTAAAAGCTCATCCCACCGATCCATCGGTGCTGACCGCATACTTAGCTTTGGGCAATAAATTTGTCCAAACTTACACGGTTCCACTGCAGCAGTGGTAAACCATGGTCGTATGTTCGTTGCCGTCTCGGTCTCTCCGGTTTGGTCAGCGCCCATCGTTTTCTATATAGTTGCAAGCTCTCCTATGTATGTACATTCACACACTTGTATGAACAATGTGGTGTACAAAATTTCCCTGAGGCAGAGCCAAAAAAAGAACTGCTGTTATCGCCCATTATTTATAGCGATGCAGAGAAGGTAAATTCCCAGTGTGAATTTCCACACTTGCATATGACACCCTGCAAGTGACAATTATGGACTGTGAGAACACGCTCTGTTCTCGCTGTCATGTCTTGCTGGAGATTTTCAGCTAGTTAACTAAGGCTAATTGCATATTAAACTATGGTAGGTATTCTGAGTGAAGCGTTGATTTATTTCACAGGATCGAAGCAAAATGTTGTAAAAAGTAGAATGGTCTAAATTTCCAAGACAGTCACAAAAAAGCCCCAAAATGGCTGGGACAATGGCCGTCCTAGCCCTCACCCCGCGTTTTTCCTCGCACAAATGTAAATTTATAGGTTCATGATTAGAATATCAGAAATTTTTTTTTAGAGTATGCTGCAAGTGAGCAAAGCTGAAAACTGCTTTTCGCTGTTGTCTGTCGTTTGCTTTTGGAGTTATGTGCCCCTGAAAGCGCTAAGTAGTTTTGAAATCAGATTCCAACACAATTCACCTTAATTAACCGTTGTGTGGCTGGAAAAAAAACACTATTGCGAAATACCCCGGTATCCACAAAACTAAAATGCTTTTATCTCAGGAAATTTTCAACTGATCTACATCATTTTGGGCTCGTTGGATTTCAAATTTCTTCTTCTATCAAGCTCAGTGATTGAAATTGTCATTTCATTATCATTTAGTATTCAGTCAATAATTCATTCCAGAGGCATAATTCTGAAAAAAAATCTAATTCAATCATGGCACCCTTTGCCAGTGAGTGAACAGTCTTGCTCAGATGGATACCAAACAACGATTATGAGAGATCGTTGCTGCGTAAATAACGAGCAACAGAGTTCGCCAAGCCAAACTTGGTATGGTATCCAGGGAAGCTACGACTGGAGCATTTGTGTTACGCTTGCTCTACTAGAATAAAACCAAAACACATAAAATGTTCTGTTTCACTCTCTCTCTCTATTTTCAAGTTGCTGGGATGGAGGAGGGAAAGTACCAAAGCCTCCCATGCAGAGCATCAGAGTTCCATTCTCATAGCGGACTTAATTTTCCTAATGTCAAAAAGGTTTTTCTAACAGCGTGTGGTAACAACACACATTGTTAGGTTACCAAGTGATTTGCCTCGCTCAGTTGTCTCGACTCGAGGAAACGACTGGTGAAGACCGGATGTAAATCCCTTTGAAATTGGCCAAGTTATAAGCATCCAAAGTCGTGGGTGTCGAGCGTGTCCCTCAGGGGTGTTTAAAATGAGAGCAACGTACCACCGACCATTGCGGCGGCGACGGTGCCGTGCGAAATTAAATGCATGATTATCACGCAATCTCGCAAATTTTTATCCGATTGGTAAACACTTTCCGTGCTCTGTACAGTAGTGTAGCTAGAGAGGGAGGGGGTGACTTACCACTGAAGTTTTTAAGGGGAGACAAAATTCATGAAATATTTGTAACGAGTTGTTTTCGGACATCGTGATGCCCGTTGCATCAATTTTAGAACGATATGATATAATCGTTACAGACAGAGGGACAGAAGGACAGAAAGACAGAGAGACCTGGGATATTATATAAGTTATATATTTTTCAAACAACAGTTTTAATGTTTAGAGCATAATTTATTAACTGTATAAAACTACAAAGTTATTAACAAACAACACTTATACCTATAATTATATAACAGAGCGAGTGCAACCTGGAAAATTTTGCCTATGCTGTTGAACAACTTTGAGAAGATATTGAAGCTGTTCTTCATTTTTTGTCAGTTTTCCACAAAAATCTTGAACTAGTTTAACTCCTCTTTCAGCACAGTCATTCACTACCAAAAATGAATTAATTTTATTTCTACTTTCAACAATTTTTTCCAATTCATCCCATATACTAGGATCTTCTTTGAGAAAATTTGCAGATATTCCAGAAATTTCAAAAAAATCATCGTATTTTGAGAAACAAAATCCGAAAGCGTACAAGAAGTCAATTTATCAATCGTAGATACTTTCAATTTTATGTTTCTTACTTACAAGATTTTAAATTGTGTGCCATTTCTTTTCTCTCATCAGTAGATATTTCTAGGTCGAAAAAGAAAAAATCTGAAGGGTTATGTACAAGACACGACCGCCCAACGTAAACTACGTAGAACAGTTTGGTGCAATGAGGAATGTTGTCATATTTTAAGATAATTCATTCGATTACTTATGTCACTGGTTAACAAAATTACCATAACTTAAAACATAAAAAAAATTGTTGGATACCGTAGTCAGGGGTGACGTCCGAGCCCTCACCGACAGTCTGGAAGTCGGATAACAAAATCGTTCAAAAAGGTCACTTATAATTCAGTTTTATTGTTCTCAGATACATTAAATCTATTGTACAAGCATTCTATATAGTTGAAACAGTGACCCATTTTCACCCCCATTTGACCAGTTGTCTCCCCGACGACGGTACGATAAATTAAAATTTTAACTTTAAAACCTCAAGTGGTAATAATGCTTTTCGCAATTCCAACTGTTGCATTCGACTTGTGTGTGTGTGTGTGTGTGTACAAACTAACCCCCACTGTCTGGCAGTGATGTTATGGAAGAAAGCTGACTGTTTAAACAGTCAGATTTAATCCGGGAGTTAGAAAGTGTAAGCTCTACTGCAGCTCCAGTGACCCATTTCAGACTGCCTGGTATTTCATGACCAGTCCGAGGTCACCTTTGCTTACAATAAGCCCCGCCTGTTTATGCTACCATTATCATTTGGATAATGGATCCATAAGCAAACTTCCGGATTCACGAATCCAGCGCGTATTTAGATTATGGCATGAAATTAGAATGCAAACAAATTGAAACAATCTCACCAAATAGCAACTAGCTGAAAATCGGCTTGATAGCGTTGAAGAGATGTGCCAAGGCGTGGCTTTTTTTTCGTTGTGAACGTTTCGATGTCGTCTCCAACCATAGTTTGACTATGGTTCAATCTTGTAGGCACGCACAGTTTGCCCCGCGATCCTCAGTCAGCAACGCTTCACTCAACCATGGTCCATGGTGAATTCACTCTCTTATCTTTGGCTTACTGCTCATCCGATCCAAGCTAGGAGGCACTGTTGTTTGATTGCGGATGCTCAGTCGGGATGATGGCTGCTTCCTTTACGTCCAGCACCGGTAGAGAGATAATCCGACTGTTGCATTCGACTTAGAGTAAAATTAGTAGGGATTCAGTTTCATTTCAAATTTTCGACCACTATTCTAGTTTATTTCTAGTAATATATAGGTGGAAATAGTGGAGTATGATTATTAAATAATACTATTCTGAAATAAAAATAGCTCACTAGCGTTACATGGTTATGATATCCCAAGCAGCACACGTTGAGCCAATCTTGTTGCAGTAACCATATTGTGAGAGAATTCGGGCATATAGAAGTTACTGTGATCGATGTGCAATATGTTTGTTGCTGGGGGTGTATACTTACTGGTGAGTGCGTGTACCACGATTAAACGATTTTACGACAGATGCGAGACGATACGCATCGGCCCTGGACTTTACAAAGAATCTCTGCTCTGGCTACGGACAAATAGGTGTCTCTGTCCAATGGTAGTCAGAGCATCGAGTCATCACTGGTGGAAGAATACGAGCCTTGGACCTTTAGCAGAATCTCCGCCTTCTGTTATTTGGAGTGACGAGGAATAGTTGTCAGAGAAGGGATAGTCGTATTGTTGAGTCCGACAAAGAAGCGCGAGTCGATAAAACCCGGTTGCGCCAACTAGAAATCAACAAATACTAGCCATGTACCGTTTTGACTCAAATTCCTAACATGACTCATATTCCGAACTTTAGCTTTTAAATGCCCATTTTAACTTTATTCGTGTAATTTTCTCCAAAGGAGTTTGCATTCGTTTGTTATCTTGATCCTCAGTGCGGAAAACCAATGACAGTTTTAGTTTTAGGGCGCTGAATTAACAATTTGGAACGGGAATAGGGTGTTTGTGCTATTTTATTACAATCTAACTTCCACTATCTGGCAGTGGCATTATGGATAACATATTCGTGCAACCATATTATTAATGTAATTGCAAGAATCTTAGATCCGGGAGCTAACAAGTAATAGTTTTATTGTAACCTACAGCCCGTTTCAATAAAGTATGCATTCTGAAGCTATAGCCGTATACAATAAGTCCCGCATGATTGTACCCACAGAGTATCTGAAGTGCATTCAAACTTCCTGAATTCTTTTGATTTTGGCGCATATTCAATGTTAAAAATATAATTAACAATTTGCAGTTTATCATAAAATGGCTTACCATTTTCCTAAGTTATCTTTGAATCGAACATGTTTGTTCATCTGCATTGCGATTATCGCATTATGACATTTCATTGCCGTTGCTAACAATCGATAATCCTATCCTTGCACAAACATGCGCTTGTATATCGCCAACTGCGGTCACTGCTCTGGCCCTACTTATTGTGACAAACTGGTGCACCGCACAAAAAGAAGAGTCCAAAAACCAACTACACTGAACGACGGCCGAATGAGACTCACGTTGCAAACGGGAAAAAGAGGTGCTGCCAAAATGGTCCAATACCCTACTTTAACGTTGATAATCAAATGTTTCAATATAACTGGAAAATTGGTGGAGAGTTTCCGAGTCGATTGATATATAAATCTCAAAAATCCATCGAAAGATGAATGCGCTGTTAACGTTCAAAATCTTACATGATTTCGTGACGGTTTCGGATTTGGAAATTTTCATTTGTCACCCTGTATCCGAGTCTTCCCCTTAGACGTAGTTTACGTCAAAAAATCAGATAGATTCTTTAAAAAAAAGTTAAAAATATGTTACAAATAGCTTCTTTAAAAAAAAAACAACTATTACCAAATGTAATCTAAAATTGTAAAATAACAAAAAAAAACCTATCGATTACTTCAAATCATGCTTAGTTAGAAGATATCCAAAAATCATAACACAGAATAACACATTTCAATGCCATAAAAAATACTCAAATATATTACTTGTGAAATCTTGAAGCAGCTTTTCATCGCAATGTACAACAAGTGGTCCATTTAGATCAAAATTGCTTTGGATATTTTGAGCAATCTCTTCGCGATATTCTGCACGGGCCCTTGAGATTGTTTGTCTGCTAACGGTAAAATCGTCTGAAAAATAGATAAAGTTGATAAAGATCTTGTTTTAATTACAAGATACTATCAATATAATAAAATTAAACTCAAGGAGAAAGAACAATACAATAAAAGTACTGTAAAGGAGAACTTACCTAAGTTTAGTCCAGCACTTGTTAAAACCGCAGAAATAACATACATCCAGCCTCGGGCTGAAAGTCTCGATAATAAAGACAAAAAAAAAACATACATTGCATTTCGGTCGCTTAGTCCAATACGGTCTAGGGTGGCAGCTAGTATAGGAATCATTATTTTTGATTTACTTCGCTCGGAAAACGCTCTACTAGTGGAGGGTTTCTCATCTGGAAGCAAGACATAAAAATATTGACATATAGTAGAAGTTACCATCTTATTTGATTATATTCTTACCTCCTCCATCAATAGTAAAAACGCTGGTAGCTGATTGAGATTCCAAGGAAGGCTCTGGTTCAGTTGTTGGTTCTTCTTCGATTTTGCCTTTTTTAACTCTTGCAAAGGCAGATCCAGGCCTTCCAACTTCCCTTTGCAGAATAAGGAACTGTTTATCCTTATCGTTTTAATCAAATTTAATGCATTTCGTCGAGCAATGTCAAACAATCGATCCAAATTATTAATGAAACTAGACTCTTGCTCTTTCTGTTTATCTCCCGCGTGAGAAGATTTTTTGATAATTGCTCGCATTTTGTTAAATAATTTTAGGAGCTTAACAACAGCATTGTAGTGTTGCATTAGAGGAATTCTATATTTCTCCCAAAAAATTGAAGTTCAGTTACTACAGTTTTAGCAGCTGGTTTTATACTCAAGTGTTGATTTTTCATTATAAAACGCATCCGACCAAGCACATCACCGTTTGAAGGCAACTTTACACCTTCAAAACTTTCAATTGGGACAACAAGTTCCATACTTAATTCTTCCTTAGATTTTGAATCCATTTTATGTATTCCACTTGCACGATCAAATATCACTTCACAAAAGCAAGAAGCACATTTTTCTTGTAGGACCAGTGGTTTTGGAGATACAACGATTTGAAGAGTGAAAAATTAGTTACGTTATATCGAGGTATACCTGTAGAAATAAAGAGCTTTTATTTGATTTGTTAATACAACAAATAGGCCTAATGATTTGGGAGTTGCAATTTTATGAAAAATTAAAATCCCTGAAATGATCGATTTTTCTGAATACCCTATATAGAAATTGGTCACCATAAAAGGGAAATAATAAAATGGGTCCAATATTGTTCTATAAGGAACGATCCTACCAAATATAAGGTAATTTTGAGGGATCATATCAATAATGTTGGAACTGGATGGCTGTATAGTTTTATTTGAAGCTAACAAAATAAATGGAAGAAGTACTTAATTTATTTCGTGTATTTACATTCACGCTTCGAAAATTGAACTCTAAACTATAGCAAAAACCAAACTTGATCAAATTTTGAGTTCTTCAAATTATGTCAATTTTGAGTAATTTTTTTAGCGTGTTAGCTCGAAGATAAAACGACTCCAGAAGATTGCGAGATTAAACATCGAACAATATCCCGGATTGGTTTTTTCTCCTAAAAAAAAGATCCCCCCTTGCCCCCCTTATTCACCCCCTCCCTCTCTAGCTACACTACTGTACAGAGTATGGAAAGTATTTACCAATCGGATAAAAATTCGCGAGATTGCGTGATAATCATGCATTTAATTTCGCACGGCACCGAACACGCCTGCATCGCCGCCGCAATGGTCGGTGGTACGTTGCTCTCATTTTAAACACCCCTGGGGGACACGCTCGACACCCTCGACTTTGGATGCTTATAACTTGGCCAATTTCAAAGGGATTTACATCCGGTCTTCACCAGTCGCTTCCTTATATAAAAAAAGGTTCTACATTTTGTCCACAACAGGAATCCGTCGACTACAGCGCCACCTAGAAGCAAAAAACTGAAACGGTTGCGTTTCCCCATACATTTGGATCACTTTTCCCATACAAACTTTGAGCCATTTGCGCACGCCAACCACTGGACCGAATGAGCTGAAATTTTCAGGGGAGCTTCTGGGACCTTCAAACTGCAAGGTTTGAAATTCAGGATTTCATGCATTTTGGGCCAGTCTACTATGGCAGTTTATTTGAAGCTAGTTAGTAGGAATCTAATTTATTGGGCTATTGCACTTTGAAATCTATGGGTGTATTTCTGGTTTTTCGTTGTTCGGTACGTACCGGTGGTGCTATTGGACGACGTTGGCGAGCGCTCGCAGCAGCAGGTGAGTTGGTTGTCGGCGGCGTCTTGGTAGGAAGATGGCGGGTTGGTTGGTGAACGGCTCAGGGCAATGGCGAGGTCGGAGTTTACCTTGAATGGTCTAAATGGCAGCTTGCCACTCGCAAGGACGCTTTCGAGGAAACTTTGGCGTGCCCTTCGTTGACGCAATCGACGGACCACGGACGAGACCGTATTGGCCACGCCGAGAAGGGTTCTCTCCGGCGGAACTGTGCCAGAAATCCTTGATGGTTAGACCGAGATCCACCGCGGACGTTGACTCGGTCGATCGTGCTGCGTGAGGTCGCTAATCTAGCGAATGAAATATACGAACAAAAAGGTCCTGAACGAACTATTAGGGGCCACAAGATGTCGTTCACTTCAATTTAAAATTCACTGAGGCACTATAGAAGCACTCTTACTCACGGCTTACTTGCACGGACGCCAATTTCCTAATCACTCGTAATCTGTACCCTAGAGGTATGCAGACCTTATCCTCTTCCATCAAGTTTTCCCGCCCAATCGTTCATGCTTCCATTATCCTTATCCACTCCTTTCATGTGGACCAACATGTCCTTCTCCCCCTCTATACCACAGTTGATCGTCATCACCCATTCATTCCATCTTGGCCATTATTTTATTTTCCAATTCTCACATTAACAATTTAAGCTTTACACAATTTTTACATTATAAAATTTTCCAATTACAGTTTTTTACATAAATAACTTTTACATAAACAAGGTTTACATTAACATATTTTGACTATTCCTACTAAATTTAAGACAATTTCTAAAATCAACTCAACAGTTTCAAGACAAGACACACAAATTGAAATAAAATCTATGAGATATGTAACTGAACGGTTACAATTTCAACGATCGCATCAGGAATGATTAGATGCTTCAAGATCCTGTCCGCTTGCTTAATCAAAGTAGTTCTGGATGCCTCGCAGAAAGTGCCAAAATTGTTTCTGATTAATTTCTTCGAGGAAGAATAATTCAAAAAAGCAAAAAGATCGGCGTATATGGATAGTATCTCTTGGATTCATTCCTTAAAAGCATCGAATAAGTGGCGGAAATTGCTGTGGCTTGATTTGATATTGTACTGCGCATAAAAAAATCTACTCCGCCTATTTTGGTCGTAACAAAAAATAAACTCCAGATAAGACAAAAGATCCAATAGTGGAGGAACTAAGCACGTTTCAACACTAATTTCTCTATAACACCTAATCCATACTTCATTTCCCTTACCTTGAGAGTGCATCCGAAAGCTCATTCTCTCTATTTTATCCGAAGCGTGCCATAATTTCATCAAAATCCTTTATTTTTACCTAAAAACAATCCTCCAATTATTGGTACAGTGTTCCAATAGTTGCGGTATTTTGTTATTCGTGTTCCTATAGTTACGAATCTCATAGGATTTATACGGGATTCGCAACTATTGGAACACTACCGCAACTATTGGTGCAAAAGAAGGAAAAAAATAAGTAATTTAAAGATACTTTACTAGTTTAAATGAAATTTCAATGTTATTTTTGTTTCCATCGTGTTATGACAGGTTGACTTATTGATTGGTGATGTGGGTTACTGCGTTTAATTTTTAAATTCCCTGCAAACCGTACTACCGCAACTATAGGAACACCCACGACTATCGGAACTGTTACCCTAGTCGCGTCAGAAAATATACCTGCAGAAAAGCTTCTTTGATATTTTTGAAAATTTGGCCGCCATGGATTGTGGCTTTTTGTACTGCGTAGAAATTTTTCACATCTATGAGAGCCTTGGAAAATTATTACAAAAGTTGTCATTTTGTTGCAAAGCATTATTATTGTTCCAAAATAAATTGGAGTGCCACGTCGGCTTCGTATAGAGTGCAGAACTCACAGAGCAGTACAGCAACAGTTCGCTAACTGGGCGCGTTTTAACTGGACTGTTTTTTAACTGGGCGTTCGCTAACTGGGCCAAAGCCCAGTTAAAAAGCAGTTATCCGTCAAAAAACAACAACAAATACTCGTTGACGCGGGGACTCTGAATGGCATATTCTTTAAGCTTCATGTAAAACGCGATCACAACAATGCATCGTGAATTCCCTCGTCAGCCCAGTTAAAAAGCGGCGTTCGTTAACTGGGCTGGTGTTTTAGCCCAGTTAGCGAACGGATGGTGTAGTTCCACAGCAGCTTGAGCAGGTTCGAGGGCTTGAATTATTTCACCAATCGCCAAACAATCACCACTGAAGTTGAATTTGGATAAAAGCTTCAACTCATGGATCCATTTAAGCATTGATAACATGTTACTAATTCAAATTGTTTTCTGAATTCAGAACCGAAAATCGTTTTTCACAGTTTATCTTCGGAAAAAAAAACTAATACGGCTCGTATCTTTATCACAATTTCATGCATTGCGGGAAAATTCTCGTTGATGTCAACAATGTTCATTGAAGAAAAAGTCATACGCAGTTTGACGGATGGCTAAGAGAATGAAGCAACAGGAATGATTAATGACGATATTGATTGATTTTTGTTGTAGCGTGAACGTCGTCAATGATGCTTACTTGGGCAAAGTTACCAATGCGCATAGAGATATGTAGGTGAAAATTATTCGAGATTTTTGATACTGACAGCAAAATTTGAAATACCGAAAATACCGGTATTTTCCGCCTCTAATACCGGTATTTTTAGAGCTTGTATTCAGAAACTAACCTAAACTAACCTCAATTGGTTGAGTTAACAAACTCGACTCAAACGCAACGTATTTCACTTTCACTGTGTGAATATGGCTCAAATACACACTATGCACTATAAACTACTTATTCACGTGAAGTAGTACTACTTCTATCTTATTTTTAGTTAAGGTTTTATTTTTCACACGCTAGCTGCACTTTGTTTTACTGCGAACCGTACACGGTAAAAAATATACACGTCCATGTGAACTGTTCTGCATTTGAATATGCACTACTTTGGAATCAAATCAATATCAATAGCTGAGCTCATCGAATTCAAAGACCACCACTTCCATTTGACGTGCACAATATTTTGAATATAAAGCAACAAAATAAAAAAATAGAATTGCCTCAACTCAGATTTGAATAACATTTGATTGAAAGTCCTGCGTCTTACCATGACTCCATCTCACACTTCGAAATACCTCTTGAAATAAGCAGAACAGATGAAAGAACTGTCATCTATTTTTAGAACAACACCAATATCACTCCACTCTTAAATCAATAGCCTTGAACCTGTGAATTCAATAGCATAGCACTTTCAATTCTAGTGGAGACATCATTGGTGCTGATCGAAGTGCTAATCATTTCAACATCCAGTGAGTAGCACTTTGATCAATCGTGTTGATGTTATGGAATTGTCTGCATTCAACACACTTGTGAAAGGTGTGACAATCACTTCAAAATCAAAGGAATATCATTTTTAATAATAGAGATTGTAAAGTTGATCATTCAATAGATGGAACAGTTAAATTGAGCGTGTTGATTTTTTACCGTGTACAAAAAAATGAAGCGCCGGAAATGGTTTTTGACAGGTCGTCCGTCACACGTTGACGTCTGTCACTCCGATCAACGCACCGCTTTGACAGGTTCGGCGCCGCTTTAGAAACGACGGTGGCCAGTTCACCATTTCTGCGTCAACAATTATTGTGTTGGGTCCATCAGAAGTCCACACCTTCGATTGGCGATTCCAGAACAGGTTCTTCGAGTGGTCATAGCTGGCCTTAAACATTTTTCAATGAAACATCATCAATATGGATATCAAACTTCTTGAAGTAATCTCAAGCCCATGATCTTGATGATTCTGTATTCGCCATTTAAGTTGACTCCGGAGTGTATATTCCGGAATAGATTCCATGATGGGTCATGAGTCGTACTTAACATTTTTTTCAATGGTTCAGAAAGTTGCAACTTTTCTTGAAATCGATTTTCTAGCAAGATACGGTGCATCATCAATGCAAGGGCCACTATTTGACCAAGTGGACCACCAAAAGATTCAGGACATAGGGACTGCACGGACTGCAGGACATAGGGACTTTTTGATCTTAATGAAATTTGACATTTACTGGCCTTGTTGTTTTCTAATTTCTTTACAGTAAGAAAGAGAAGCGGTGACTTTTCTGAAATCGTTTGTTTCAGAATTAAGAGAGAAAATCCAATGCATGCACTACTATTCGGCCTCAGATTGCCACTAAGTTGTGCTCCGCAATAGAGCTGTATACCAGTGATGGAAATACTCGCTTCACGAGTAAGAAAAAAGTATTATTTTGCCTACTAAAAACGCTGCATAAGCGCGAGTCTGCTGCTTGCATTTTTCTGGTGCTTGCTTTGTTCACGAGTATGGACAGAGCATAGACAAAAGTATGACAGTATTTTGTTTGCGAGTAAAAATCCGGGAGTTCGTTCAGTAATTCCTTCGAGAGTTCCTACATGATTGCCTCGGAAAGTTCCTCCAGGAGTTCCTCTGGAAGTTCCTTCAGGAGTTGCTCCAGGAATTCCTCCAGGAGTTCATGCAGGAATTCCTCCCCAAGCTCCTTCAGGAATTCATCTGGGAGTTACTCCATAATTTCCTCCGGGAGTTCCTCCAGGAGTTCCTCAAGGAATTTTTCCACGAATTTCCCCAGAAGTTCCTCCTTTCAGGATTTCCTCTGAGAGCTCCTCCAGGAATTCCTCCAGGAGTTCATCCAGGAATTCCTCCCCAAGCTCCTTCAGGAATTCCTCTGGAAGTTCCTCCAAGAATTTGGGAGTTTCTCCAGAAATTCTTCCGGGAGTTCTTCCAGGAATTCCTCCGGGAGTTTCTCCAAGAATTTCTCCCGGAATTCCTCCGCGAATTTCTCCGGGAGTTCCTCCAAGAATTCTTCCGGGAGCTCCTCCCGGAATTCCTCCGGGAATTCCTCCAGAAATTCCTCCGGGAATTCCTCCAGGATTTCTTCCAGGAATTTCTCTGGAAGTTCTTCCCCCTCACTCGATGGAGAAACTGGCTTGTCTGATGAGTTTTTTCGTTCCTATTTCAATATGAAATTCCAGATGTTCCAGATGTTCCAGAGTTTTTGAAGCATCATTAGTGTCCTCCTGGGATCAATAGGTGTTTTTTCAAAGATGTTGATCTCATTTTGATACAAAAACGGTTTTGTGAACCGGTCGCTACTTTTTGAGCACGAATTTCAAAATATGTCCTGTACTCTGGATATTCCGAAGTTCCTGGAGGACCACTTAGTAGAATTTAGCTCTTACCTTGCTAGAACAAATGGTGTATAAAGAGTCACAGCAGTCTAGGACGATTTTCGATTTGGTCACTACTCCGGGTGCTCCGGACCTTCGTAGAACCCCTTGATGCCTATTCGGATTCAATTAGTTGTTCTTGCAATGATTTTGCTCTCACAATGCTATAAAGTAGAGGACCATTGAAGTCGTGGTTTTCTAGGACAGAATATCACCATTTTCAACTTCTACGGATTGAAACTTCTGGAGGGCCACTTATTGACCATCAGGAGTCGATGAGTGTTCTATGCATTGATTTTTCTCTCACATCACGTCAACAATCGATTTATAAAGATCGTAGCTCCAAACGACAAACTTATTATTATTATTATCGTCTTTATTTAAGAGGTTTTCAGCCCTCGGCTGGCTCACCTCTGGGGTACGACAAACTTGTTCAACTGACCATTTCTCCTGATGTTCCAGAACTTTCGAAAAATCACTTAGTGGCCATCCGAAATGAATGAGTCCTTGTATTGATTTTGCTCGCTCATGGCTACAACAAAAAGTCGCAGCTTTGTAAGACAAGTTATCGGAATCGGCAACTTCTTTGGATGATCCGGAGCTTCCGTATAACCACTTGCTGATTTTGAAAAGTGTTTCCCCCACGGGGAACTCGTCCTGGAACGATATCTCTGAGGTCAGTACGCCTGGTGACCCTAAAAAAATAAGAACCAATCTGGTGATGCAATTTCTAGAAGTTTGATACCCATATGGTTGGGGTTTCATTGAAAAATGCTTATGGCCTCTCTCGACCCTGGGAACCTGTTCTGAAATGGCCACTCGAATGTACACACGTCTGATGGGCCTAATGTAATTATAACATCAACCTGCTGTGGAAATTTCAAGAAGTTTGATACCGAAATCCAAGGTATTACCGAATCAGGACACGTCCTCAGAAATCCAAATTTCGCGGACATCAGCGTGACTGGACCGATCAAACCCAACAACAGCACGATAAAGAATGATATGGAAATGCTAATATCATCTTCCAAACTTAGACGTACATGTTCATGATAGAATTAGAGGCAAAAGTATAGGATTGATAGTTCCGTTAGGATACGGCAGGCATGAAGATTTTTTTTTCATAGAAGTCGATTTAGAAGCGAGCGGAGGGGCAATAGGGTTTCTTACCCCATTCCCGGCCTAACATGCGTATGACTGCATTATTTAATTGATATTTATGACAGGAAGCAACTTTTCCAACTTGGGGTTCACTTCTGCTTAAAAAATAGCTATTCGTGCTAAATATCGTTCAAAAAAGCTTTTATTTGATTTAAATTAACGAAGTGCAGCACTCATTTCAGTCATAGCGATTGCCATTCCGGCATACATAAAACCCAGTTCCCGGCCTGAGCAAAATTTCACTCAATCTCTCAACATTTTACTCTCATTCTCTCTCGGGGCGGTAGAAAATGCGACGTAAACAAAATATGCACGTTCCACGACAACAAGTTGCCAGATGGTATTATTCATAATCATGTTTATTTGGTTGAGAAGATATATTTACTCATCCAAATTTCTTCTTAATACATAAAAACAATATTATTTCCACCTTTTGAAATCGAGAGAATTATAAATAACATGATAGCGTCAACGTATTAGACAATTTTCCTATCAACGATGAAGGATCATTTTCATAATCCTGGCTTCTTGGCAGCAAGGTGCGGCTAGAAGTTCTTGGGCCGAGGTGAATTTTTGTTCGGTTTGAAAATACATTTTAAAATGTATTCTAATATGTTAAAATAAGTTCTAGTGAAACGAACAAATAGGAATAATTGAAGTGCTTGTGTTTAGAATTATGGTGCGGTGATTAACAGCTTCAAGCAATGGTTGTATCGAGCACTGTGACGATTTTCAGGTAGGTGTTTATTTGATGATACCGTTTTGTAAAAGTGGAAAGAATCACTCCGGCTCAGTGGTGTGGCATCGGAAAGCGAATTTTGAAATCTACATTTTTGTTTTCTACAATTGGATCAATTAGGAGTAAAATAAGTGATTGAAAAATATTAAGTATTGTGAAAAATAAATGGGAGACTTTTTAAAAAATTTCAATCACAAACCTACGGAATCCAAACAGTGTAAATCATTAGTTTTCTGTGCAGTGAGCCGGGAACCGGGTCCATAGGCCCAAGTAGTGGTTTACCCTATTTGCGAAGGAATATATCACATGACCTTCCTTCTGCCAAACTCCCGTATGAAGGGGGAGTGAAGAATGTCAGTGTGGAAGCTGATATTTCTCCACTGAAATCTATTCAGAAGCGAATTCCATTTAGCATTTTTAATGAACACAGCCATTAATTCGAAAATTGAAAGCAGTTTCTATTTGAAGTGACATAACATCTTGTTCGAATATTATTTTATAGTTGAAAGACAAAAGCTTATTCTATTTATTTATTTATTTTTTGCTGTCAGTTGTTTATTTATCACTGATTCTGTGATAAAAAATTACTCAGAACTTATGTATTTTTAACATGAAATATGTAATTCAACGTTCAATCGATATCGAAATTTTCTGTATTTGTTTTTCGATATTTGTTGTATGAGAAAGGTAAAAATGTCCCTTCCTCTATAGTGAACAGTGAACAACCCTTGGCGACAAACTGCACATAATGCAGATGACAATGTCAGAACTTTATTCTGCCGAGGGCGCGCCGAATAAGCTTTATTTTCCTGAGTCGACCGCATGTGTTAACCATCCGGTACGATACCACTCAGACTGGAAGCTCTGTTGCCGACGTTGTTGCACCACTAGCAGCAGCGGCTAAGCGTCAGTTTGCGTATAGTGTTGAGAGACAGATAGCGAAATGCGACGTTTATCATCTAGCTGGCTGCTCCCATCTCGCAACTACTGTGTGACCGTAATCATAGAACGACGTATACGTTGTGGTCACTCAGCACTTAGCCGTGCTCGAGCTCCGTTTCAAAGCATACAAGCCACAAAGTTCCTAAAATAAGTAGATTTCTGAGAAAAAAGAGATTTAATTCGGAAAAGTTTACTCGTCATTTTAAATAACGAATATAATAATACTCGATTGTTCAGAGCTCGCATTGCATTGAATGGTAACAAAGACTAGTTTATTAATCATTCAGTTAGTTTATAACTGTATACAGTCCTCTATTGCATTCAAATTAAAGATACCTCGGGGCAAGTGGAACCTAAACAAACGCAAGTTAAGCAAAATTGTTAACGCATATGGTATATTGCTCAAACCTTAACCTTTTTCACAGCTCAACAAGATGTTGTCCCTAACACCAAATAATGTGTCCCTAGTATATTTTTGCTGAATCCGAATCTGACTTCAGATTTGCTCTAACACGTAGAGATTTTGAAATATACCTCAATAAATGTCGTCGGTAACAAGACGCTCCGAGGACAGCACCCCATCGGAAAATCGTCCGTGTTTGGCACCCCGCCGGCAAGCCAACCGTCTTCGGCACCCCGCCGGAATCCCGCCATCGTTACGAAAATCCTGGCCAGGTAGGTGGAAACATTGTTATCATGGCCATGAATAGTTTCCCAGGTTTAGCTTAAGCCCAGTCTAGTTTATACCGTCCAACCCGAATGAACCGTATTATGCAATAAATTGTAACCTAGTTACAAAATAGGAACCGTTTTACTAGATTTAATAGAGTTTGATTAGTTAGCTTCTCGCCACGAGAAGCCGATTTGAATCATCTTGTAGGATTAAGTACTAAGATTCGAGCAATTATTACCGGTTGCGCCTCTGGTTGTCTATTATGCAACTGTATTACATACCATATACCTAGCAACTTGAAAGTCACTTGCCTTTTTTTTTTCTTAAAAACTGAGAAGAATTTATTCTATTTACTTATAAGATTCTAAAGGCTATAAAGAAAAGAATTGCCATTCAACAGGTCTTTTCCGAATTGAACGACAATTGAGGAGGACGTGGTCCCAAAAAAATGGAAACCTAAACAATCGTTCAGCAAAGCTATAGTGAGGCAAATTGTTCTTCAAATATTAGCTCTAATTTCTGAAGAAATTCAATGATGGAAAAAGTAATTAGGCCCAAGTGCGTGAAAACAAGAATTTCCTATCTAAGAAACTGTTTGTTGCCAAACGTTATGTGGAAAACAAGAAGTTATATGGATAATTTCGTTACAGTTTAGATTTGAAAATTAATGCATCTAACTTATTTAAGCATATAAGTCGTGGCTGCTCGAGGCTCAGGTAAGGCATTTACGAGTTCTATTCAAACGAATCGAAGTTCAAATTGGTGTTATAAGGTGCTAATGTAACTGTGAATATGTTTTTTTTTCTCTTTTTGGAGTGTGAAGGAACTTGAAATCCTTCACGCGTAGGTGTTCCGTCCGGTCTGAAGATCGGATTGTAGGTTGCGAGAGGTCTCGATCACTCCGATTCCTCTTGGTGGATCCCGAAGCTTGGCGGCTTGTAGGCGTTTGTCTCGTCGTCCGGCCAGTGAACCACATAGGCACCTACGGGCCAGGGAGGACTTCCACAACTCCCAGGAATCGTCGCTGGAAGCCAATTGCCGGCCACATTCCATTCTCGGTGGCCTCGAGTAAGCTGTCTATTTGGGCAACGAAACTGCTCGGATAGCGTGGGTTAGCACCGGTTAGCGAAGACTCACCCACTGACAGCATCAGCACACCATTAGAATTCCGCATATGCGAAGACTGCACCAACACCACCGTACGCAACGTCTGCACCATCTACTGCCATCCACGAAGCTAAGCCTCACCAACACCATCGCCTCATCCACCGCTGGACATCGCGCCTGAGCTCGAGCCGGAGCCACACGACAGGTTAGATACATTTTATTTTTGTAACCAATACATGTTGAAAATACGAAATTTAGGAAAAACAGTCAGGCCGTCGATTTTGTTATATTCCGACCGACTGAGGAACTGAGAGAAGCACGGCCGTGCGAATGCATTGTCTGGCCAGGAAACTGGGGATTAAATAGTAAAGGTTGGTTTTTCCATGACTTTGAAGGACTCGCCCTGAGTCTCGCCGGGTATCTTATCTTGCTGCTTCACAAGCAAGAGATTTAGGTCGTCTTGCTTGACGCTTAAGTGAAGCCAATTAAACGGAAATCAAAGAACGGTTCTAACTCCAAAACTCCCCGTTACAAAATCATTGAATTGAATTAGAAGATCTGGGTACCAATTTATTTCATTTTCAGCAATTCCGTTTAGAACTCACTATTCTCCTATGTTTCCAGTAGTTTCGTTGGAAGATTGGTTTCTTCAGACTTCTATTCCTCTGCGGTAAGTGAAAGTGAGTATTTGGTTGAACGAGCTTAAGGTGAAGGTGGGTTGAGTACCAAAACAAAGCTTTGATAGTATTGGTACAGTAAAAACTTTCAAATACTGTAGTAGTATTGGTGTCGTATTTATAAAAAACAAAGAATATTAGTAGGGTGGTTCAAAAAACGACCCAGCACCATCACGCTCACTCGATTCCGTCCCATGCTCCGAGTGTCATAAAAAAACCGATTTGAACAAAAACTGGTTGAGCGCAAGCCGGTTCAAGTTTGTATGAAAACTAGAATGGGAAACTAAACCTTTTATTACACTGATTACGGCGCTTTCCCTCCAAACGCTGGCGAAAAGAGAACCCACATTGCTGAAAGCAACATATCAGAGACTTCAGTGAACGAAAACCGCACCGCAGGAAAGATCCATTGATTACGTAACGCAAATATAGCATTTTATACTCACCCTTATGTCACACTTTTTGTATGAAGTATCTGCCCCTGGTACGATAGTGTAGATTGTATATGGATATGGATGTATATGTATATGGATTGTCTATGGAGTTGAAGCTCTTAAATATTTCATCCCGTCATATGGTCTCCCCCCTCGCCATCGCCCAATGACGGAGCGCCAGAATCAGAATAATGTTAAATTCAACCTCGCCATATCAACTGTCATACAAACCTGAAACGACCTGCGCACGGTAAGCCTATTCAAACCAGCCCAAACCATTGGATGACACCCAAATTATAAATCATAATCAACTGAGCGTGGCGGAGCAAAATTATTTTTTGAGCCACCCTACTTATTAGTTTGCTGCTGCCGGTGCCGGTGCACCGCGGTGTTTACATTCGCTCCGCGATCAGTTTTTAATCGTTTTTTTCGGGCAAATCTAGCAGTTTATACTAAGTTTTCGGTTCAAATAAGTGACTGATTTCAAAAAGTGGTGTTTAATTTTTTTTTTTTTTTTTTTGACCCTCCACTGACCCCCGCACCAAAAAGCTCGCATTGAGAGCCCCCTGGTGTGGACTCAAACTAATAAAAAAAAACTAAAACGCGGGAGACATTTAAGCGAAAACTAATTAAACTTTATGAAATCCTAGTGGAACCAGGTTCCTTTGAAGGGATTTACAAATGAAAACTAAATCTAAGTTACTACACATACAATAGTGATAACGTTTTGTGGCTACAAGTAAATTAATATTTATACTGAATTTAAAACTAGTTGAGCTACGCTATAGGAGAAAAACCAGCTGGAGCCAGAAAAACCTACAGCAATACAAATTGAAATGGTTGACGTTATTAGAGAAGATATTCATTCACGTTCCTCATCATATGCTTCTTAAGTTTACTTTTAAATTGCGTTTTGTTCAAAATAGTTTTTAGGCTAATGGGTAAGTTATTAAACTTCTTTGGACCGTAAATTGTTATGCGCGATAGTCCTAAATTTGTGGATGCACTACTTCTCAATAGTTCATTAGTGTTTCTTGTGAGCAAGGAATTTTCTCTAATTGGGAAGGATATATTGTGATGGAATTCACGATTATACAAACAATTGTGAACAAATAAAATAGATTGGATGTCACGTAGACCCACAATGGGAATAACTCGATGAGGTAAACGAGTGTAAAGCAGAAACGTGGAAAATAGTAAAGGCAGATTGAATACTATTTTTAAACATCTGTTCTGTAACGTTTGAATTTTTTTCAATTTTGATTTGGCGGCATGACCCCAAACAATGATTAAGTACTGAAGTGTTGAATGGATGCATGCATAATAAAATATTAGCAGTGCATCGTTGGGCACGAAACCTCGCACCCTTTTCATAAGACCACATAATCTGGAAACTTTACTTGCTACATGTTGAATATGAATATCCCATGAAAGGCCAGAATCTAAGTGAAGTCCCAAATATTTAAATGTTGAGACTTTTTCAATATGTAAATTATCAACAAATGGATGGCAGTGTTGCGGTACTTTCTTCCGTGGTGAATGAAAAAGCATGTATTTTGTTTTCGAAATATTCAAAGAAAGTTGATTCCCATTGAAGTATTCAATCAGGCACACTAAATCATATTCAATGTCTTCAATAATTGACTGGACATTAGAATGAGGATAAAACAAGAGAAGAAGTGAAGTGCAGTGATGAACCCAACAAATCTCGGACGGCTATTAAATTGGCACGAAACTGCTAATTTATTCTACAATTCGAGCCGGAATACATAGGATTCATTGAAGAAACATGTTCATTATCACGGGAAGTAAGGAAATATGCTGTGAACAGGTTAGTAATTTGAATAATTAACTTTTGTTCGATGCTGTTCGATGCATTCGAATGTTGGTGGCAGAGGAGTGCGGGAGGTGAGGGGTTGGCCCGTGGAAGGTCCGGTGCCATATTGGCTGCCATCTTGGTACTCTTCCAACTATGTCCTTAAGCGATCACGAGCGGCAATAAGGGATAAGTAGAGCGAGCTTGGATTTTCGTGTTTTAATATATTCAGCCAGCAACCGTTCGAGAATTTCCCCTGAGGTATTGTCTCAAGAAAGTCGGACAAATCAACAGACTGGTGGTCTCTCGCACGCGAGAGTGGCGCTAAAGCCACCAAAGTTATATAAAACCTCATACGATTTTGCGAACTGTTACACCCAGAGCATGAAATATTCACCTTCACGAAGCAACTTCGGGTCGAATATTGACAAACGTCGCTTGAATATTCAAAACATAGAATGACTTACTCAGTTTTCTTCTTCACATATTCATTCATTTGACTGGGACTGAGAATGGTCACTGCGTTTAAAGAAAACATAATTGGCCTTGATTATGTTGACTTTTGGCACTAAAATAGTCCCTCAGTTTAACGTCGGGATCAGATCTATGTGAGTAATTGTTTAAATCATCATTTAAGTGTTCTGTTTTACAGTAATTTATTAGATTACAAAATCTAAATAAATATTCACTGACTGATATTTGATCGGAAATTGTCAATGTTCAGCCGAATATGAATATGTACGAAGTGAGGGCGACAAAGAAGGCCGATGGGCTTCACCAAAAATATTCGATTATTTAAAGCTCTGGTTACACCTTTAGATAGCGGAATATATAGATGAGCGAAGATAAATCCACTGTCTCCAAACGAACTGTCAAACGTGTCTCCAAACGAGCATGACGTCACGATTTCAATGGAAACGTTAAGGGCTGTGACGTCATATGCGCGTGTGCACGGGCAAAAAAATCGACTCCGCCATGCTTTCGCTCATCTATAGATTCTACTATCTATAGTTACACCTTACGACTGAAAAACATCGCAATGTAATCATGACGTTATGCAAAAGAAAAACATCCCACACATATCACATGATAAAGGTAGCCTCACACCTCGGGAATTTGGTTCGCGGATTTTTTCCCCATGCATTTTTGCATATGCGATGTATTCGGAATAGACCTTTCCCGTGAAAAAATATTATTTGCTTAATCGGTTCTTTTTATTTTTCTGAGACACTTTTCCAAAGAAACCAGTATTTTTGGACGCCTGGAACTATTGAAAAACAATCAAAAACTATTTTTGGATTTTTTCGCCCCTGTTTCCTCTTTTATTTTTTTCTCCAAAAAACCCATTGAACCCAGGTCTACCCTTTTTCATTCTGTCATTTTGTGTGGTGAATATAAATTTGTTTTTGTTTTGGTTTTTGCCTTTCTCGCAAAACAAGTTGTACCGGAAAAACAACTGCCTTTTACGGCAAAATTATCCTTGGAATATTCTTGCATTTATAGTTATTGTTATCGAGTGTTCATCTATATCGGTCCGCAGTGAACTGACCACATTTTGCCGTAAGAAAAGGATGCTTGATATCCTAGGGCTTATATAGCTACCCGCAGCTATGTCCAATGTCTGGTTCCGTAGCTGAATGACAGCACTGTGATGCACCAACTTCAGTACTTCCTTCTCCGTTCAGTCGTCCATCCGATTATTCGTCTGCTGACGTCAACAAAATGTGTTATGCCGAGTGATTTCCTCGCTCGATCGGTCCTCATCGCTCATTCCTGCGGTTTCTAAACGAACTCGGTCAGCTGGAAATGTTGCGAACAATTGAAAACATGAAAAACAGGTGCCCAGCTGAACCTCAGTCACGATTACGAGAAGCCGGATTATTCGAGAGAAGACCACGGTAAGTTGAAATCGGACGTTGATTGAGAAGACAAAGAAAGCCAGCTGGAGTCACCTGGTGACGTACCGTTTGGATCAGGTGAACAACGCTCGGAATTTGCAAAGGAATTGATTGGCTTGCAGGGAGCACGAGATCGGTCGTTCGACAAGGACAATCGGTTCAATTTGAAGCAGATCAAGTTTCAAACGTATAGCGAACACCAGGGTCGACACACAAACTCAATCAAGTCAGTGCTGTCGCTGGAAAATGAGAATAGTTTTATCGCCATACCGAAGGACAATACTTTAAGCTATGGTCGCTGCGAAGTAAAGGCGATGGGAATAAAAATTTCATGTTGTCAATTTACCTAAGCTTTGGCCTTCCTGGAATCGATGAGTGAGTACTTTTGAAAATTGTTAATTAGAGTACATACTAAGTTATGAATTTTTATATTGTTATACAGTTTAATTTTCTCTCACGATTTGGATGTTCATATTCGGGAATCGATCAGCTGGACGTACCTAAGCACGACTGCTGCATCCGTATCACCGATGCCCATACCTTCAGCTACTGCAACGATAGACGAACTGGATTTATCATTTCCTCCAGGAGAGCGAATAACAGTGATCCATTGCAGCTGCTGGCACTGAATGAGATGCTGTGCCGTTTAAAAAAGTAGATCCTTGGCACAGCCACTTGTGAACGAGCCTTGAATTGCGGCATTCACATCTGTGCGAGTTCCAGAGTGGTGCTTGCTCCGGCAAAATCAGCCAAACAGGGGCCCCATTACAGTCAGCAATACTTAATAGAACTCCGACTCCACCATTGCCAGAAACTCATCTCTCGCTTGAAAGGAATCATCTTCTAGGTCGGCAAAGCGGACGTTCCCAGTGAGAAAGTCATTGCCGGCGAAAAATGCACCACGCATTTCAGTGATTGACATCACGGGAAAATTTGTTTGACATTTCCTAAAATAGAACAAAAAAAATCCAGTAAAAAGGAACTACATGAAGTATACAAATACCGCGGTACAATGGCACTCTACTCAACATCGTTTTTGGCACCCAGTTTATGAGTAGTCTTAAATTGTCTCCCATTGAAGGGTATGTTCTAGAAATTTGAAAATCAAAACCCACTTGTGTTGTCCCATCTTAATATTTATTCTCATAGCAAATTAATACATACATCAATTATCTAACAGAAACGTTTTCATGGTTTTTATTCAAGCGATGCGCAGTGTTTCAATTTTTAATGGAAAAAATGCCAATTTGTGCGCTAAGTACTTTATTTATCTAAAAATATTTTAATTTGATGCAAAGTTTGAAAATGGCAATACAATATTCCATCGCATTTTACCTTCGATGGGCGGTCTCCTCCTTATTCAACAAATTGAGTGCGCTGGTGCTATTTCTACTTGGCCTGTGGATCGCAGTCATTTTTAAATTGGACACAGCATTTATCCGAAACCAGGCCACTTCCCTACTGGTGCTTCAGGACCAGGTTGTACTTTTCCAGGCGAAGATTTTCTGACGTTCCTAAAACTGGAACTTGGCATGACACAGAGGACCTTATTGTGGATTCCACATTAACTTTCACCTTCACTCCACCTAACGATCACTTCACATTTGTTGACCTATTACCGTTTCCACAATGGAAAGTATTATGGTATTATGGCAATTTGTTCGCAACCAGATGCGCAGTAATGAAACTTGCGACTTATAGGAGAAAAATTGATTGTCGTGAGTTAAAAAATTCGGTTTTGAGCTGCACACATAATATCTATAGATAATGTACTCTGTGAAGCGAGAATAGAGCTAGAGGTGAAACTGTAATAGCAGTTTTTTCCCTTAGGAATGTAGAATCCGTAATAATTCTATTATTTAAATGGATCGTTGGATACTTCTAATGACCGCCAGGGCAGCGAGAAGGTCTTCATATATGCTTGCCAATTATGCTTGAGACTATGACTATGCAGTGTATATGCGCACAAAAACGTAAACTCCCGCAAATGTTCCGCCCAACAGAAGAAACAGGTACTTTTCGTTCAAAATTAAGATTCCGTTTTTGTTTGGCAGGAATAATACGCTATAATCGTCCCGTATAATACGTGTACAGAATCAAGCCGTTAAAAAACCAGCCCCGCAGTTGATCACCCACATGACATATTGTGTGATAATCGATCAAAACAGCTTATTTTATGCCCAATGTAATCTAAACCCAAAGACGTTTCAGGGAAAAATAGAAAACATAGGTGTTTGGTCGGACGGGAAAGGTCTATTTGGACACGGAAAATCAAAATCCCGGCCCCATTTAAAATACACGGGGCTCAAAATCCGCTGGAAAATTTTCCTGAGGTGTGAGGCAGCCTTAACCCGGAGCGGAAGCAAAGCGGAGTTGTGAAGTGAAAGTGGTGGAGGCGTTGCGGATAGTCCGAACGTTGTTCGGACCGGACGAACGAGGGGAGTATTTAATCTTTAATGTTCAAAATAGGGAATTAATTGCTGGTCGTCAAGTCGTCAGTGCGGGATTGACAAAAATACCGGGTGATGTGCAAAATAAAAAAAAAACATCCGGGGATCATGATTTTTGACAACGATCGCATGCCATGTGGCCAACTTTAACAACTATAAACGTGGGCATCGTGTATCCTCATTGCCATGTACCAAGACGCCTTTCTGACTACCGGGCATATAATCGGAATGCATCAAGCGACGGGTTGACGGTGCGACGATCTAATTCCGCGATTGAAGAGATGAAATCTTAGTAGTTTCCTCAGCGCGACGCACGACTCGAGGGTTTCATTCCACGAATGTTGCTACCATCTAGATCTGTGCGCCGAAGTATTTGTGAACGGCGGCGGCGTAAGCCCATTTTTACACCGGCGGCGGCGGCGACGTGAATCGGCGTGTAGAATTTAGAGCTGAGAAAAAAAATCTCGCATTTTATGAATCTTAGGGGTTTTTGTATAATTGCTTTTTTTTCTTTATTCATGTGAATTTTTAAATTTTTAGCTCTTCACTCGTCGAGAGTACCAAGGCCAGGGGCATTTGGCAGGGAGGAGCAGGATGGCCACCCTCAGGTCCAACCGTGGGATCTTCCAATGGCAAATTTTAATTCAAACGAACTTAATATTAACAATTTACCAAGCGAGGGTCGTGTTCGGGAGCATGTTCGCTAAGATGCTTTGTATCCAGGGGTGTTTAGGCTCGTCGCTCTGGAGTGCGGAAATGACGCTGGAAGAGCCGGACAAGACGAGGATGGGTTTCCTTGATGGATAGGTGCCATAGGATTGCTAGTTACAGTCAGACTTATGGGGGCAACATCCTAATAGCTATAGCTTGAATCTCCACAGGAAAAGTGTACATTACATCATCCGCACATTTCCATCATCCGGACATTTTCGCATCACAGCACAAGTACTTCAGATATAAATCCAGAAATTCGTGTGGAAATTCCTCAAGATATTCCTCAGAAAATTCGAGAAAGGAATTCTAAGAATTAATTTAGAATTTTTTAAATGAATACCTTCAGAACTTCCACCAAGAATTCCCTTGAAAATTCTTTTTCGAAATTTCTTCAAAAGTTCCTCCATGAATTTCCTTCTACCTTAGTGAGCTATGTTCGCCGTAGATGCTACGCCGAAATAGTATTGCGGTATGATCGGATCAAACGACGAGTCATGCGAGTACTTTCTTACTGATCAACATTCTTTATTGGTCTTGCTATCTTATATATTAGGGTTTACACTTCTTTGCTTATGCTAGGTACATGGTTGATGTTTGTTGTTTATGACTGAGTGTTCTTGGCTTGGGTGCCGTTACGCTTGGGATTTACCGTTTATGACGGTCATGACAAAAGGTGAGAAGTTTACCTGATCTGGCAGTTTTAATGTTTGGGTTTTTTCTTTGATGGAAGGTTGAGGTATGCTACTTTGGGGAATTCGTTGTAAACATTTAATTGTGCTTTAATTATGGATGTGCTATATGGGAATTTACGTTCAATAACTAATTGCTAATTATGGTAATTTACGTTCAATAGTTACATGCTAATTATGGGATGCTATACGGAAATTTCTCGGAAATTTCTTTACGGACTCTTTTGGGAAGTAATTCATTCGAAACTATGTTTAGGGATTCTTTTGAAAATTCATTTAAGAATTCCTTAGAAAATCCTTCAAGAAGTTCTATAAGAATACCTATGGGCACAGGTATACATTCGAAACTCCATTCAGAAGAAAACCTTCGGAATTTGATTTAGGATTTTTTTTTATTTCTTCAGGAATTTCTAATAGAAACTCTTCCAGTAATTTGAGGAATTCTTCGGAAACTCCAGGAAGATATTTTTGGTATTCTTTTGAAAATTCCCTTTGGAATTTATTTAGAACTTTCTCCACTTTCTTTGCGAATTTCTTATAGGAATCCCTTCGGACATTCCTCCAGATATTCCTTTAGCAACTCTTCCAGAAATTCCTGTAGACCTTCGAAAATTTCCTTTTTTATTACTAGAAGAATTCTTTCGGGAATCTCTTCAGAAATTCTATTGGAAAATCTTAGAAAATTTTGTTTGTAAATTGCTTCATTTTTTTAACCGTTGTTCAAGTTTTTTTTTAATTGAAAATAAGTTTATAACCCAAATACCTTTAGAAATTTCTTCGAATATTCCATTAGAAATTTCTCCAAATTCGAATTCTTTCCGGAATTATTCCTGCAGTAATTTTGTATGGTTTACTGAAGGAATTTTCTAAAGACTCCCTAGAGGAAGTTCCAGAAGAATTTCTGAAAATATTACAAATGCCTTTCCGGAGGAATTTCTGAAGAAATCCCTGGATGAATGTCCAAATTAATTCCTGGTGGCTTTTCTAAACAGATTTTCGAAGAAATTCCTGGAGGAATTGCCGACTCAATTGTAGAAGGAATAACCAAAAAAGAACCTGAAAAGATTTTCAAACAGGATTTTTAAAAGAGTTTCTGAAGGAATAATCGAAGAAATTCTTAAAGTAATTTACTAAGGAATTTTAAATGGATTATCCAAACAGGTATTGGACTTGACATATAAATTTTTATTTTCTCCAGGAATTTCTTTAAAAAAATCCGGACAGTAGTAAAACAAACTCAGTTTTAACTCTAGAAGCAGAACTACATGCCAAGAAAAACTCCCAAAATATCGTGAGTGCGGATATTCGAACATTCTCAAGAATTCCTTGGGAACTTACTGCAGGAGTTCCTTTGAAAATTTCTACTGTTTTTTTTTTTGTAAATACCTTAAATAATTTTTTAGGAAATACATTCAGGAATTTATTCGGTAAGTCATCAAGAAACTCATTCTAGTAGGGGAACTGGGGGTAGGACGCCCACGTTAAGGAAAATGCCATTTTTATCAATGAAAACCACCATTTCAGCCAGTTCTCATCAGCGCATACTGAAGAACAGCATATCTGCGACTGACTACCGATAACAGATATCTAATTGTCCATTTTATTGCACAGAAATTTGATTTTTAAAAAGCAACCGAAAAAAAATGATTTTGAAACCATGCGGGTGAGATGCGCCAGTGGATGGGTTAAAACGCGCATGTGCTTATCGTACTGATTTTCATTTTAATTGCCTACATTAAGGCAATTAACCGAATGTTTCAGCTGTTTCGGTCATACGAAATGAGCATGGGCGTAATGCCCCACACCGACCTCAGAAGTTTGAAGGCCCATAAAATCGTTTTAAAACCATTTTTGACGACGATTTCGTGTGGAACATAAAGAACACGAGTAAGCAGCATGGCTCATGGCTCAATTATTAATTTATCAATGTATAACAGCGACAGAAAGACTAAATTCCACCGAGCTAGAATTGCATCAAAACACGCAAAAATTGTTTTTTCGAGTTTTTCATGTATAACTAGAGAAAAATCATGAAATATATGTATCCAATGGCAATATTTTTCATTGCTTTATCGTATAGACTATTGAAAATAATCAAAATGGGGATATTTAACCTTATTCAGGGGTGGCGCGTTTTAACCCCTATGGGCGTGCTACCCTCACTTCCCCTATATCTTCAAAAATTCCGTCAGGAATTCGATCGGGAATTTCTCCAGGAATTCCTTTAAAAAACCTCCACAAATGAACCCAATTTTTTCGGGAGATTCTTCAAAAACTCTCCTAATATTAATTCTGACAATTTCATCACGAATTCCTTCAGAAATTCTTTTTGGAATACCTTTTAAAATGTCTTTTTTTTTTTTTTTACTAGGGAGAATGCATTTACACACTAACCCAGTACACGTGCATTGTAGTTGCCAAACTACCACACGGAAGTGTACTGGAGTGTCGGACTCGACCATACCGGTAATACCGACTAAACTCCCTTGGGCTCCACCATCGTTTCCCCCAGGAACTACCTCGCAGTACTACTTCTGGGGGGACGGCAGTACTAAGCGTACTCACTCATTATCGCTCACACAGGCACTCGTCCCACGCGAGAAAGACTTGGGTGCTCGCACACCATTCACTCCATTTGAGTCTTACTTGGATGCTCTCCCGGACGCTCCGCTGCCATGCCTCGAGGTATCAATAGCGGTAACTGCCTGGGCCTACAGATATTGCGCTACGACACTCTGCCTCAGCACGAGCAGATCAATCACACCACTGCCGAAGCAGACCATACGCTACCCTGCCGAAGCAGGGACACTCCCCATGCACCACATGTGCACAACTGTAGGTGTGTGGGTACAACCCACTGCTACCCTGCCGCCGAAGCAGCTTCTCCAAAGACCATTCGCTCCATGTGACCCTTTTTCGGGTGCTCACTCTAACACTCCACTGCAATGCCTCGAGGTGTCGATGGGATACCTCGACTCCTGCCTCAGCATGTGCAGTCCATACTCAGACTTCTGCTGCGCTTCGAGGTGACAATAGCGGCAACACGCTATTACACTCCTGCCTCAGCACAACCAGATCACTCACTCCCTGCCGAAGCAGCTCACGCGCTACCCTACAGAAGTAGGTACACTCCACAACTTATTCTAACACTCCACAACTTATTCTAACACTCCACTGCCATGCCTCGAGGTGTCGATAGCGGTATGTGGGGACTAATCAACGATACTACGCTACGACACTCTTACCTTAGCATGTGCAGTCCATACTCAGACTTCTGCTGCGCTTCGAGGTGGCCATAGCGGCGGCGACTCGCTATGACACTCCTGCCTCAGCACAAACAGATCACTCACTCCCTGCCGAAGCAGCTCACGCACTACCCTACCGAAGTAGGGACACTCCACATGCCAGTTGGCACTCCCTGGGCTTGTGCTTTTGAAGCGGCACACAGTCGCTTTGATAGAGTCCGCTTACGGGCACTTGTGGTTTTTTGGGAGGGATTTTAGCAGAGCCCACTGCTAAATCCCACCACGCCCTAGGCAGTTCTCCCTGACTCGCAGACAGCTGGGGAGGGATCGTCAAGCCCTTGGACATCATGCTGTTCCTGCTGTCCCTGCTGCCCCCAAAATGTCTACCCATGTAGATCGGTACACTTCCCCACAGTTGTAATGGATTTGAGGCGCCCTTCCTAAACAGCCATTTCTTGGAAAGCTCAAAAAAGATTGCGAATCTATTTATTAGTCTGTTGGATTACACTGTTGAAAGATTCACTCTATTCCGCGGGCTTCGCGCAAGTGTCTCTGCTTACCTTCGATTTTTGCCCTTCACATAGCAGTACATTGAAAGCAGATTGATAGTTAAATTCGACTGTAATATTGAATGGAGCCGTATGCTGAGCAAGACTCAAGTCAGGATGGTAGATAACTACATACATACATACATACAAACTTTAAAAAAATTCTATAAAATTCCTTCGAACATTATTTTAACAATTCCACTGGAACATTTCTAGTTAGGACATCCCATTCCCTCGGAAATTCATCTAGTAGTTCTTTAGGAATTTCCTCCGCCATTTCCTTCCAAAATTCTAGGACGAATTTTCAGATATCTCCGTACGAATTCCTAGAAAGATTTTCAAAAGAACTCCTTAAGAACTACCGATATGCTTAGATTTCTTAAAGAATTTATTTGTACATTCCTCCAAGAAAACCTTCGGAGTTTTCTCCATGAATTCCTTCAGAACTTCCTCCAGGACTTCCTTCGGACATTACTTCAGAAAAAAAATCTTTGGGAATTGTTAATCAAAATAAATCGAAACCGTTATTTTTAGAACAATTCTGGCTAGAGAGTGGAGAGTGCAGAAAATGTTCAATTTGGTGGGTCACGTACCCCATCGTGCTCCAGCTTCCGAAGCCAAGTTACCATTATTGCATTCTGTAGCCAAGAAGATCTTGGGTGATCTAACCAAGGATGTTAACGATCATTCAGTAATTTGCGTTCGATCATTTAGTAGTTTGTCAGTAACACATTCCAGAAACTGAATTTTAAAATATGTTGTATGGTGGATGTTGGGTGGTAGTAGTAAAAACCTCAATTTTGTTAATTAACCAATCCGTTGGCGAATATATGGGTTTATTACAAAATTCCTGCCGTGTAAAAATAATTTTAGTTACATATAAAAAAATAGGATGTATGCTTATAACTTACGTTAGTGGATACTACCACTCAACGGTGATTATTTTAATTTTTCGTAGTCGTACTGTGCGTCGTTCTAATTGTAGTCTGGTTATAAGTTTATGTAAGTATTTAATTTCATTGAGGTTTTCTTATTCCATTCTCACCTCTACTCGACTCGAGCCTCAACTGTTCCTACAAAGAGGTTCGACGACTGTTACCACCTAAGAAGAATCCGTAACCTGTTTAGCGACTTTAGGATTCACAGATTAGTTTTAGTCTTGTAATTTTGTCTTAGTCACATACTTATATTAATCAATTGCAATATTAATGCATATTTGCCACAGGAAAACCACCTAAACGCACTTGGCAGTAATCGTAGTTTTAGTTAGGATAAGCAACCTCCTAGATTTACGGTTTAGCTCTATAAGTAGATGATAAGTTTTACACTAGTAGTTCGTAAATAGTTTTAAGCACATACTTTTAAGATATAGTTCATTCAAATAGGTAGTTCGTAAGTACTTTTAAGATATAATTCAATTAGATATGTAGTTCAATTTTAGCATTCCGCACTTTTGATGCACTACCGTTCTACAGACGAAGGTCAGACCACACAATAGGCGCCGTTGTTTACTTGTCTGACCTTCTCTTGATCGCTAGATCTCGCACGATCCTCCGAACGTGCGATGGGTGTAGAGTGGATGAATTCCAAATTCATGTCGACTTTGCGGGGCGCGTGGGGCTTGATGCTCAAAGTAGCGCCGTCAACAGTGGACTTCTAGTGCGAAGGTTTTTCTACTACTTTGTCTAATGGTTCGTTATTAGAATTCAACTAATAACGGAGTTAGAGCGCTAGTTGCAGTAACTTAAACTAAATGATCGGAATTTTGTTATCATTTAGTCTAAGTTACTGAAACTATAGCTATAACTCCGTTATTAGTGGAATTCAAACAACGAACCATTAGGCAGAGTTGTAGAAAAATCTCCGCACTAGAAGTCCACCATACAACATATTTTGAAATTCAGTTTCTGGAATGTGTTATTGACAAACTACTAAATGATCGAACGCAAATTACTGAATGATCGTTAACATCCTTGGATCTAACATTTAACACGCCAATGCGGGTAAAAGTGACAGAAATAAAAGCAAACAATTCTGCTAAAGGTATTTAATTAATGCCTGATAGGTTGCCTGGGTTCGGCAGATGCAAACGCACTGCATACAATGATTTTTGTGTAGGCCAAGCATCGACGTGTAGTACGAAATTCGGTGGTGTTGAGCCACCCGGCGTATGGCGCGCCGCCGACACCTTGACCGGCGTCGGCGTACGTCAATAAGTATCGGCGGCGGCGGCGTGGCGCGGCGGTGCACAGGTCTACTACCGTCTATGAACGCGACGTGTTTAATTCCCGCGTCGTCCACGTTTTCGACTCAGATACCTTAGCACCGGACATTGCCGTCGGTGCTTCCAGCTTCCAAGACGCAGGCTAATAAGTACGACGCGACAAACTCTTCCCGGGAATGCCACAACAACATCTACGGACGCGGCTAGACTCAATGGTCAGTTCTGGTTCGACTTTTCATCGCGGCGGCTCCTTTGTCGTAACCGTTCGACAGTTACAACGGATTGCGCAGTCCACTAAAGTGAGCCGCTATTATGCTCGATGTTATGTGAAAGCTCAGTACCAAAAATCTCGCATACGTTTTCTATAATGAGTTACTGACATTTAGTTTAATTTTTGTTTTAGGAATCAACAGATTACGCGACGACGATCGAGACCTACTTGCCTGTACCGTTAGAAGGAAGAGATGCAATGAGTACCACGGAGTTGAATATTGAGAACGTATTCGTTGGGTCATGAGCTACAGGAAAGCTGGAAATGTGACTGTGGTAGAACTTTCCCCGTAACACACAACGTAGGGGTGGTCTACCCAGCTTTATGAGAACCATTTTCCCAATCATTCCTTTCTTCTCATAAAGGGTTCGAACGTCGCGCGGAAATTTTGCTTGAGTGCTGCTGATATCGCGAACGGTCAGTTGGGAAAAATCTTAGAGAGTTCGTTAATCGATTGATACTTCAGTCCCCAAAATCGGTAGGAAGATGACTGAGTTATTATCCCATGCTTCCTAAATACTTTTTGTATGCAGCACTACGAAGACCACCTAGACGGCAGACAACGATGAGGGTCCGGGAGCATGCTAGTAGAACTTGTGCTTTCGGGCTCCGGATATCCAGCTAAAAAACAACAAAGGCTTGACCAATTACTAGGAGAGCTGCTAAAACGCGATGGTGAGGCACTGGCTAGAACACAGCATTGAGTAACTACCAAGATTTGGGAAGATAAGGTTCTGCCACAGGAGTGAATGGAGGGTGTAGTGTGTCCTACCTATATAAAGAGCAGGATTGTAGCAACTACCGACTTGTAGCAATAACATTACTGAACGCCGCCTACAATGTACACTTACATATATTTTGCCGTCGACTGGAACCAATTGCAAGAGAGCTCGTGGAGCAGTAAAAGGCGGGATTCATGGGCAAACGCTCTATCAAAGACCAGGTGTTCACCGTCCGCCAAGTATTGCCGAAATGCCGCGAATACACATCAAAATTCTTGAAATTGTTTCGGAAACATGTTATTGATATAGTTGAAACCATAGGATGGATATGAACCGGAACGGTCATTCTGGAACAGGTTCCCGGAGGGCCCGTAGTGGCCAAAAACTCATTTAGAATAAACCCTAGCAATATGGGTATCAAAACCTAGCAATATGGGTATCAAAATTCTTGGAATTGTTCCGGACAGGCTTGTAAAATGTCATCTGCATGTCATTTGACTAATTTTTTCATAACTTTTTTCAGAGGAAAAATCTACTTCATATTTTTAGACGTACTCATAACGTTTGAGTAGGGCTACATTTTTGTTCAAGGGTACATTGCTCTAAATATAACATCTGAGGCTGGAGAGTGAAAACTTTCCAAAATGTCACGTGTCATTTGACATAATGTCATTTGAATGACATTTTGCCTCCCACGCCCCAGATTACATATTTACAGCAATGCCTTTTTAGACAAAGTTGTAGGCACATTTAAGGGCTATAAGTTCGACATACCTCAGGAACCGATAGCTAACTTCTGAACAAGTACTGGAAAAATTATACAAACGAATGTAAATGACATTTTACAACACTGGTTCCGGAAACATATTTTCCATGTAGTTGAAACCATAGGATGGATATGAACCAAAATGGTCATTCTGGAACAGGTTCCCGGAGGGGCCAAAAATTCATTTAGAATAAACCCTAGCAGTATGGGTATCAAAATTCTTGGAATTGTTTCGGAAACATGTTATTCATATAGTTGAAACCATAAGATGGATATGAACCGGAACGGTCATTCTGGAACAGGTTCCCGGAGGGCCCGTAGGGGCCAAAAACTCATTTAGAATAAACCCTTGCAATATGGGTATCAAAATTCTTGGAATTGTTCCGGAAACATGTTTTCCATGTAGTTGAGACCATAGGATGGATATCAACCGGAATGGTCATTCTGGAACAGGTTCCCGGAGGGCCTACAGTGACCATAAATTCATTTGGGAGAATCCCTGGCAATATGGGTATCAAAATTCTTGGAATTGTTTCGGAAACATGTTTTTCATGTAGTTGAGACCATCAACGGTTGAGACCTGTTGAGGATATCAACAGGAACGGTCATTCTGGAACAAGTTGCCGAAAGGCCAGTAGTGGCCAAAAACTCATTTAGAATAAACACTGGCAATTTTTTTGTTATTCCTCTCTTTATTTGGTAGGCACTCTGTAATACTTAACCGCTACTGTGCCGAGATCTACTGTGACATTCTACTGCCAGAATCCACACAAAATCTATTTTTAGATTTTCCATTATCATTATTGTTGTCGTTGCTTGTCCATCTCATCGTGAGTCCATTGTGTCCGTTTGTCCATGTCATCTATTCAATGATCGTTGCATTGTTCGGTTGCCATTTATCCGAGTAACGTTGGAGGAATGCCTCCGAGAAGAACAAGTTGTCAGTCGCCATCAAGCAGCAGTGACGGTAAGGCGTGCACCCCAGAACGCCACCGTATGGACTGCGGATCCGGCGACTGACGAGGGTTTGGTGGAGGGGCTGGGAATCGAACCCATGACCATTCGCTTGTAAGGCGAACGTGTAGCCAACTACGCTACGGGACCCCCCTCTAAACACTGGCAATATTAGTATCAAAACTCTTGGAATTTTTCCGGAAACATGTTTTTCATGTAGTTGAGACCATAGGATAGATATCAACCGGAATTGTAATTCTTGTACAGTTTCCCGGAGGCCTAAAGCAACCATAAATTCATTTAAAATAAACCCTGGCAATATGGGTATGAAAACTCTTGGAATTGTTTCGGAAATATGTTATCCATAAAGTTGAAACCATAGGATGGATATCAACCAGAATAGTCATTCTAGAACAAGTAGCCGAAAGGCCTTCAGTGGCCACAAACTCATTTAGAAGACACCCTGGCATCAAAATTCTTGGAATATTTTCGGAAACATGTTTTCCAAGAAGATGGGACTGATGTTGGGTCATTAGGCTGAATTGATGTTAGGCCGAATGGTTATTGATTCGAATGAGAAGTGAGGAGTGAATAGTAAGAAGTGAGCAGTGAGAAGTGGAAAGTTAAAAGTGAAATGAGAGAAATGAGAAGAGAGAAGAGAGAAGTGAAAAGTTACACAGTGTTGACCCGATTTTGTCACTCCCCGATTTTATCTACCTCCGTCACGTTTTTGATCCATTTTGTCACCACATTATTCAGCAAACACCAATGATACTTACAGCGCCTGTGGTTCATTATAAATAATTTCTGAGTACCTGTCAAGAATTTTTAAGTCTTTTTGACAAGAATTAACGGAAAAAGAAGATAGCAAGTGTTTCTTCTAAATGAGGGTCCCCTCAGAAAACTGTTTGAGAATGACCGGTCCATTGTCAAACCATCTTATGGTCTAATAACCCAAAAGATCATGCTTCCGAGACAAAGTCATGAATTTTGATACCCATCCATTGTCAAACCATCCTATGTATGGTCCAATTACTTATCGTATCATGCTTCCGATACAATGTCATGCATTTTGATACCCACATTGCCAGGATTTCTTCAGAATGAGTTTGTGGCCACTTTAGGACCCACGGGAACCTGTTCCAGGATGACCGGTCCGTTATCAAACCATCCAATGGTCCAATTAATTATCAGATCATGCTTCTGAAACAATTTCATGAATTTTGATACCCATATTGCCTGGGTTTCTTCAAAATGAGTTTGTGGCCACTTTAGGCCCCACGTTTGAATAAGTTTCAGAATAAGTTTGTGGCCACTTTAGGCCCGACGGGAACCTGTTTCCGGAATGACCGTTCCGGGATTCAATCATAAGATGGTCCTGTAACGTGGTTAAGTTATATTCATTAAATTTCCAACGAAGTTTATTAGTCATGACGCAATCTTCATTTGGTTGAATATATATCTTCAATTTACACATACTTTGGGACTTGGCACAGTTAATCCGGAATTCCGGTTACCAGGTAATCCGAATCGGTTCTCTGTAACATGTGTCGAATAGCGGGTAAGTTCCTGCATCCGTAGCAACCAAAATCGTCAAAATCGGTGAAAAACTGACAATGTTATGATCATTTTAAGTCCGTGGGTACCCGGGTACCCTGTCGGTAACGTAAGGGTGTTTTTTTTGTCGGTAACAAAAGGGTTAAACAACGCACAGATGACCTTCCCCGTTCATGTTTTGAACGGAGATATCGACAGCCCTGCAATACTGTGTCAGTTCGGAATCTACGCTCCAGCATGGACTCTGCGCTATACGAATTTTCTTGACCTAGACTTTCGGTCGCTAAACTACGGGATTTATGAACCGATCCGGTCTATGTAGGCACGTTTTTTAGAAAAGAGAATTTTACTTTCTTTATGAATTCAACGGCTTAACAACATCTACATTTACAAATCGAATTCAAAATGAAAAACTGGATCAAAGTAGAAGCTCCTTATGGTAACATAAATTAAATGAAATAATGCACGAAAAATCAATCAATGTAATATTAAACACAGCAAGTTTTGTTTTGTTTAATATTTTGTTTGTCATGTCCTTTTTCAACCAAAAGTCCTTATTTTTGAACACGATTTCGATGAACTTTGGAAAAATATGACCGATCATAGGTCACCCTATCTTTGAACAACTACTCTCCATATACGATATCATCCCGTTAACTGAGTAAGAATACTGAGTTACACTTTTAGACTTGATACTATAGAGAGAGCTATGTTACCAGTTTTGCAAAAAAAAAACTTCAAGCTTACGGAAATTTGTCTACAATTAATCATTTCGCATAGTATGGTCTTTTTATGAGCCCCTTAACCTGTTGAACCCATCTACAAAGATGTCAACTCATCGTTTCAACCCTCTTGTTGGAAATAAGAAAATTCCATTCGCCAACATCAAGATCACCTCTAATTTCTTTCATCACATCAACACCGTACATGCAGTAACAACTTTTATTATTATCACTTTGCAAATTCTTTCTCAAACGTGAACCGAAAAGTAGAAAAAGAAAAATGTCATTATCTTTAGTGGTTGCTATCATCCAGGTACTTTCGCCATGAAAAAAATTGCATAGTTGGAGCACTAAGTTTGCTGTGTTTTTGTTAACGCCTTCATCCTTGCGTGTAGCACAAAAAAAATCCACTTGAACAAAATAAAGCAAAAGCCTACGGTAGGGGAATTGTTTCCCACCGTCACTCCACAGAATCGTCTCATTTGTTCTCGACCACCACCCAGCCAGCATCTCTCTGCGGGAAAATTTCCCCGGCAAACAGAAAAAAAAAGTTACGAACAGCTTGAGAAACATAAATTCAATCCCACTTCCGCCCACGCGCCTAGCGCCCTACGAGATAGACGATTCGTTGGTGCGCCAGGATGGTCGATTGTGGATGCGGGAAAAGTTCGTGGTATTTATTGTACCCATCCGTACAAGCATTGTCAAGCGGCTGGAAAGAATTGTGACCAAATGCTGCTACTGTTTAGTTAAGAGAAATGAAATGAGGTTTTTACATTTTTATTGGTTTGTTAGAACAAAGCGAACGGCAAGTTATGAACAATCTTGATAAGATTGGAGTACGAGTTATGGTGCCAGATAGAATGGAAAATTAATTTCAACAAAGCGGAATGGCTTATGATAGTGAATAAGGAAAGTTCATAATAATGGAATGTAATGTTTTGCTTAAGGAGGTGTTGATATTATTTTGGTTTGAATCATGCCTAGGTCTCCAGGAAATTCAAAGTGAATAACGGTTTCCCCAAACCTAAGTTCCACGTACGCTTCCATAATCAATACCAACGGCGACAGAATCGCAGTCGCGTCGCGTGTGTTTGGGGGAGCCTTAACTGCCAGTTAGTGTGATATGATCTAAGCTATAATCCGAAGAAGTTTGTTGTTAAAACGTTGTATACATGCACCATGCAGCGCACATTGGAAAAAGCTTCGTCTGCAGAAAAAAGTGCTGTGCAAAAGAGCATTGGAAAATCTTGGATACTTTCAATTTCATGGCGCTATGATGTACTGTGCTTTTCACTCCCGAACGAATACTAGGTCGAATCGAGTTTCGAATGAATTGGCTTAGCAATAGAAAAAGGCAAATTGGCTGAATCATGGATAATTCCTATATTGGCACTAAAAAGGATTCTACAATACAATCTCTGTCCTAATAAAATTACTTTGCAAACAGTTTGGCTTGCTACAGAAGAATACAACAAACACAATATTAACCAGAAGCCAGTTCCAGCGTCGCAATGTTGCGTTGGGGCTGCTGCTGCTGCATTAGCATGTCTCGGTATACAGGGATCACAAAGCCCTGGAAGCTTTTCCGAAACTAATATAATAGTGAATGGGTAAAGTTTCTCGCTGCATGCATTTCTTCATTCTTCGTCGAAATTCTCGTTATACACTGACCCCAAGCTTGTGAATCACTGACGGGTTATGGGGCAACTTGCATCCAAATTCAAAGATATCATCATTGGCGTAACTACCTCCGATGCCTAGGGGGGGCTATAGCACCTTTGTATTTTTTCTCGAAATTGACCCTCTTTTTGAAAATTCTCGAACATTTTAACATCTCATCAAATTATCAGCTGTAATGTGACAAATGCAGTTCAACCACCTAAGGCAATTGCGGATCCATCACACTCATTCATATTATTCTCTTTTCTCAAGCACGTGCACGTGTGCACGTGTGAGCAACAACTCACAGTCTATGTTTAATTGCGCTCGACTAGCGTCAGACAGTGGATATATTTGCATACTTCATAAATATTCTATCTATCTCAAATGAAAAAAATAGTTGCAACTTTCGAGTTCGAGAATCTTCCAAGAATTCTGATGAGAATCCTTTAGTGATCCTGACTGGAATGTTCCAGGGACTCCAACGTGAATCTCTAGATATTTCGACGAGAATACCGATGGGAGCCTCCAGGGATCATGAAGGCGAATGAGGGTAGCAAGAAGTCTTGGGTAGGCGCCAATCGCTCCAGGGGCGATGCCCTAGTCATAAAAACGGACGAGGCTAAGTACTCGGACGTCTTGAAGGCGATGAGGAGTGACGTCAAGCTCGGTGAACTCGGCGCCGACGTACGTCGAATAAGACGTACTCGGATGGGCGAGATGATCCTCGAGCTAAAGCGGGGCGTCTCGCAAAAGGGCGCCGCCTACAAGAAGTTGGCGGAGGAAGTCCTAGGCGAGACGGTCAAGGTGAGGGCACTCACGACGGAGGTGAATCTAAGGGTTAAAGACCTGGACGAGATCACCGAAGTCGAAGAGCTCGTCACGGCACTGCGGCGACAGTGCGAAGTGGAGGCGTCCACCGCAGCCGTTCGGCTACGGAAAGGTCCGGCAGGGATACAGGTAGCATTGGTTCGGCTACCTGCAGCGGACGCCTCCAAGGTAGTCAAGTTAGGGAGCGTCAAGGTGGGGCGGTCGGTATGCCCTGTGGGCATATATGAGCAACCAGAAGTTTGCTTCAAGTGCCTGGAACCGGGGCACAAGCAATGGGACTGCAAAGGCCCTGACAGAAGCAAGCTCTGTCGACGCTGCGGATTGGAGGGACATAAGGCACAATGCTGCACGAACCCTCCCAACTGTTTGATCTGTTCCAGCAAAGCTGCGAACAGCAAGCACCCCATGGGGGGTTCGAAGTGCCCGGCGTTTAAGCGTGCTGCAAAATCACAGTGCAGGTAACGCAGCTAAACCTGAACCACTGTGATGCAGCCCAGCAACTGCTGTGTCAGACAGTTGCTGAATTGGGAACGGATATCGCCATCATAGCAGATCCTTACCGGGTACCCGCCAGGAACGGTAATTGGGTCACCGATGGGTCTAAAATGGTGGCGATATGGACAACGGGGAAATACCCAGTCCAAGAGTTGGTGTCTTCGACACACGAGGGCTTCGTCATTGCCAAAATCAACGGGGTCTTCTTCTGCAGCTGCTATGCGCCTCCTCGATGGTCGATCGAGCAGTTCGGTCGAATGCTAGATTGTTTGACGGCTAACTTGATGGGGCGTAGGCCGATGGTGATAGCGGGGGACTTCAACGCTTGGGCCGTGGAATGGGGAAGCCGATCCACGAATCAACGGGGCAGATCCTGCTGGAATCACTGGCCATGTTGGATGTGGACTTGGCTAGTGTCGGTACCAAAAGTACCTACAGCTAGAACGGTGCCCAGTCAATTATCGACTTTACGTTCTGGAGCCCTGGCCAAAAGAGGAGTTCGAACTGGAGGGTAGATGATGGCTACACTCACAGCGACCACGTGGCGGTTCGCTACAGTATCGACTATACGACCAGCATTCAGTGGACGGAAGAAGGGGCGAGGCCTAGCCCTCGTATGTGGAAGACATCATACTTCGACGACGAGGTGTTTAAGGAAGCGCTCCGCCGCGAGCACAATACTCTCGGTCTGAGCGGCGAGCAGCTGGTAACAGTACTCTCGCGTGCATGCGATGCCACCATGCCTAGGAATGTCCACCTTAGGAAGCCTCCGGCTTACTGGTGGACTCAAGCAATTGCGAACCTGCGCCGCGCCTGCCTACGGGCAAGGAGGCGAATGCAGCCAGCACGCACAGAAGAGGAGCGTGTTGAATGACGGGTGGCGTTCGTGGCTGCTAGAGCCGCTCTGAAGACTGAGATTAGATCAAGCAAAAAAGCCTGCTTCGAGGGCCTGTGTCAAAGTGCCAACGCGAATCCATGGGGTGACGCCTATAGGGTCGTAATGGCCAAGACACGTGGGGCGATGGCCCCTACAGAGCGGTCTCCAGAGATGCTGGAGAGGATCATCGCGGGGCTCTTCCCACGTCACGACCCAAGTCCCTGGCCTCCCTTTGTGGAGCTGCCACGGGCCAGGGTGGCCGACGAGGGAAGAGTAACGGTGGCGGAACTTGCGGGGATTGCACAGTCCCTTAGTGTAGGTAAGGCGCCAGGACCGGATGGTATTCCGAACCTGGCCATCAAAGTGGCCATTGCCGAGGCTCCCGAGATGTTCAGATCTGTTATGCAGAGATGCCTGGACGAGATAGTCTTCCCTGAAGCATGGAAAAGGCAGAGCTTGGTCCTATTGCCAAAAGCGGGAGAACCACCGGGGGATCCGTCGGCATATAGACCAATATGCCTGCTTGTTACGGCGGGGAAGGTGCTCGAGAAGATCATCCTCAACAGGTTGTTGATACGCACGGAGGGTGCGGATGGTCTATCGAGTAACCAGTTTGGCTTCCGAAAGGGTAAGTCGACCGTAGACGCTGTCTTGTCGGTTACCAAATCCGCGGAGATAGCTATCCAGCGTAAGAGGAGGGGAGTTCGCTATTGTGCAGTGATGACTCTCGACGTGAGGAATGCTTTCAATAGTGCCAGTTGGGCAGCTATTGCAGATGCGCTCCTGCGTCTTGGAATTCCCGAGTACTTGTACAAGATTCTCGGAAGCTACTTCCAGAATCGAGTACTGGTATACGACACGGAGGCGGGTCGGAAGTGCGTTGACATAACCTCAGGGGTTCCGCAAGGTTCCATACTGGGTCCGGTGTTATGGAACGTCATGTACGACGGTGTCTTGAGGTTGAAGTTCCCGGTGGGCGTGGCAATCGTTGGCTTTGCTGACGATATTACGCTGGAGGTCTACGGCGAATCGATCGAAGAGGTGGAATTGACTGCAGCCCACTCGATCGCAATTGTGGAGGAGTGGATGAGTTCCAGGAAGTTAGAACTGGCTCACCACAAGACTGAGGTGGTTGTTGTTTACAATCGAAAGTCGGAGCAACAAGCGGTGATAAGGGCAGGCAACTGCACGGTCACCTCTGAACGCTCCATCAAACTCTTGGGGGTAATGATCGACGATAAGCTCACCTTTGGTAGCCACGTCAATTACGCCTGCAAGCGTGCCTCCACAGCTATAGTGGCATTGTCCCGGATGATGTCCAATAGCTCTGCGGTTTATGCCAGCAAGCGCAAGCTTCTGGCTAGCGTTGCTCTGACCATACTGAGGTATGGGGGGCCAGCTTGGGGCACGGCCCTGCGTATTAACTGCTACAGAACGAAGTTAGAAAGTACGTATAGGCTCATGTGCCTAAGAGTTGCGAGCGCGTACCGTACCGTGTCGCACGATGCACTTTGCGTCATCACCGGTATGATGCCTATCGACATAGTTATCGGTGAAGACATAGAGTGCTTCGAAATGCGCGGCACGAGAGGCATCCGTAGGACTGTCAGGTTGGCCTCAATGGTCAAATGGCAGCGTGCGTGGGACAGTTCCACTAAGGGTAGATGGACACATAGGTTGATACCGGAGATAGGTACGTGGGTCAAGAGGCGCCATGGGGAAATCACTTTCCACCTGACCCAGGTCCTTACAGGCCATGGTTGCTTCAGACAGTACCTACACCGGTTCGGACACTCGGCCTCGCCCGAGTGTCCGGTGTGCGTAGGTTTAGAGGAAACGGCGAAACACGTGTTGTTCGTGTGCCCGCGTTTTCGCACAATGCGTGACCACATGCTTGCCACATGTGGTCTGGACACTACCCCGGACAACCTAGTCCGGAGGATGTGTAAAGATGAAGTTGGCTGGAACGCCATTTTATCGGCTATCGTCCAAATCGTCTCGGAGCTACACAGAAGGTGGCGCGTGGACTCGAGGAATGGCTAGTTCAGGCGCAAATAAGAGGTGGTCCAAGGGTTCGGAGTCGGCTTCATGGGTCATACCGGTGCCCTGTGGTCGAACTCGATCCTTTTATCGAACAAGTGGCCGCGTGAAGAACAACATGGTATCGTCGCTTTCGCGGCGTCGGTCAACCGGGCGGGTTCCGAGCCCGAGGACGGAAAGGGGTCCTCGTCAAGGCTGGGGCAGGCGTAGGCACCGCGTCGGCAAGTCCCTCTGTGTGCTGGCGAATAGGCCCTATCGCAGAAAGGTCAATTTGGGGTGCACGCGGCATCATCATTCTTGATACCAGTCGTGCAGAGGGAAGCAGGCGCGAAGTCGACCCTGCCCACCTTCCGAGGACATAGGGCGTGGTAAGGCCACCTGGAAAGCCGGCAATGCGCTGGCACGATACCATGGTGTTCTTCTAAAAAGCGAGTCACGATGTTCGATGCTGCAAGGACACGCAGCTAACCTCGAGGGTGCGTTATGCACTGGCCCCCCTTTGAAGCATTACTTTCTGGTTGTACCGAAGGGACGATGGGCTTGGCGACAATGGAAACGGTTTAGCTGGTCGGGGATGCAGTCCTGCCTCCCTCATTGGAGGTGGCCCCTAACCCAGCACTTCCTGGTCAACCCAGGATGTCTGTTGAGCAGATTCCCCCTCCATTGTTTAGGAAGAAAAAAAAAAAGGGATCATGAAGGGAATCCACCAGAGATTTCGGAGGGAATGTTTCAGGAATTCCAACGGAAAAATTTCCCCTCCAGGAATTTCGGCGGGAATATTTCAGGAATTTGAAGGGGAATATTCCAGGGATTTCGTCGAAAACCCTCCAGGAATTCCAATATGATGGTTCCAGGTATTTCATGAGCAATGTTCCAGGGATGAAGACGCACATCGTCGAAGGATTCCGAAGCAATCCGTCGAAGGACTTCGAAGCAAATCGTCGAGCGACTCCGAATTGATCCTTCAGTTATTTCGAAAAGAATCCTCCAGCGATCCCGAAGCCAATCCTCTAAGGATGTTGAAGCAAATCGTTGAGGGATTCCGATGCAAATCATCAAAGGATTTCGAAGCAAATCGTCGAATGGTTCTAAAAAAATTTCGTCAAGGGACTCTGAACAAAATCTATGAGAAATTTTGAAGCAAACCGTCGAATTATGATTCTGAAGCAATTCTTCGCGGGATTCCGAAGCCAATCGTCAGCCGGATTCCTTATCGTCCAGAGATCCCAACGCAGATCATTTGCAAAACGTTGAGAGATTCTGATTTGTCAAGGAATTCCTAAATCAATCTTAAAACGAATCTGGAGATATTCCGGAGCAAATCAACGAGAGATTCTAAAGCAAATCCTCCATGGATTTTAAAGGGTATTTTTTACAGATTCCCAAGGGTATTGCTTAACAATACTAGAAAGAATCCAGTAGGAATTCTTCTGGATTACGATTGGAATACTTCGATAAATCCGAAAAGAATTCTTTAGAGATTGAAGTGAAAATTCTTCTCGGATTCTGATGAGAATCCTTCTCGGATGCTGATGGGAATCTTTCTCAGAATTCCGAAAAAAGCTAATTTTTCTTCCACTCATTCCATTATGTATGATAGAGTGAATATGAGAGATAACTCTTTAGTTTTCAAACTTTTTCGGTAATTCATTATGCTATATGTTGAAAACTGATATCACTGCTAACTAACTTATCAAATCCTAGGGGGGGCTAATTTTTTTCTAGGGAGGGCTAAGCCCCCCCTAGCCCCCCCTTATTTACGCCAATGGATATCATCGCTTACCATATTCTGATTTAAATTCGGAATTATCTAATCTAGCTTTGAATATTTTTCCCTTTGAAGAATATCATATTTATGCTGATTCATATCTGCGAGCACAGTGTACGTCCTGCTTATCCGGATAAGAATCTGTGTATGCATGTGCTTGGCTTATTAAAATTTTAAAACGCTTATATGCGGTTTAGTGTACTTATTACATGTTGAGAAAATAATCCGCTGGACAACAAAATATTTGATGTACAAACTTGAAGATTTGTATCCTAAAAAGCAAGATTTTTATCGCCAACGTAGATCCATTCTTTATTAATGATGGAAACTCTGATGGTACAGTGGCAGAAGATTACAAAATAAAACATTGTTGAGCTTATATTGAATTACATTTTGTTGGCATCTGCTAAATAAAGTGATTAGAATAAAATCGAAAGTCGGCGATTGAGCGAGCGAAACTAATTAAAAGCTTCCTGAAGCTGCGACCGTTCTACCTCTATTGGGTGATTAAAAGTTTGACGTTTTAATCACACCGCTTTTGCGGGCTTCAAATTTCCGGACGCCAAAACAATATCCTTAGCTTGTGCGAACCAAGATTAAGTAGAACCCGTCCAGTGATAAATGAGTCGCTTTCTTGGTTGGATAAAAATATAGGGGTGGATTATAATAACCGCGTTCTATTACATTCGTAGCATCAATTTTAATGTAGTACCACCTTCTCTACAAGTGATTTAATAGCGTCAATACGAATATGTTTTAAAATTCATATAGGGTGCTCTCTTGTTGTTCTACAGTACTTTTCCTACTGTGCTACTGGTTACGTACGTAATAAACCAATTGGTTTATTTCCCCATCATTAGTTTAGACAAGAATTTCCAACCTGGCAGGTTTTCACGAGTAGTCCCAAGGGACTAAGCAAGACGCTCCGATCGAATAAAAGAGTTAAGAGTTCGCTGTCGTTCTAAACTGACTATCTACAAAACTTCATTAGACGGACACGAGACCTAGATGTATTCGACAGAAGCCTGCTTATGACCACAGGCGGCGTCAGAGCTCTGAAATGCTAGGGCACCAGCATTTTAGGCGTAAGTAGTCAGGCGTCAGTAGAAAGAACTAAAATTGGAGGAGTAAATCAAGTAAAAAATTTCAGGCAGTTTCAAGTATGTATAAAGAAGTTGTAGTGCATTTTATCGCCTGTAATTGAAAACATCACTAGGATTTTTAAGGAATATTTTTTCAAAAAATTCCAGTTTCTGTGTGACAATGGATAGACTGTAATTGCGATATTTTTTGTGGGTTTTCTAGCAAGCAATTTTAGTGTGAAAACTGGGTTTTACTACAGACCAGAATTCTTCGGATGCTCTCGAGAATTCCTTGGGAATTAACACTGACATTTTTTTTTCGTAAATTTCTTAAATAATTCTCAAGGAAATACCTTCAATATTTATCCAGAAATTTCAAGAATGCTACCCGAGCTCTTTAAAAAAAACTTATTTCAGGGATTCTTTCGAATTCCCTCGGAATTTTTTTCAGAATTTCCGGCAAGAATGTTTAACGGAATTTCCAAAGGGACTCCATACGATATTTTTGACATTCTTAAGTTACTTTAAGACTATCGTTGTACATTCCCCCAAGAACTCTTTCGGAACTTCATCTATGGATCCCCCTAAGCAAATCCTCCGAAAATAACTTCCGACATATATCCAGAAATTACTTTGGAAACTCAAAGAAGGGATTTCAAAAGAATTTCGATAACTTTTACGGAAAATACTTTACGAAATCTCTTAGTAATTTCTTCAAAAATTCTTGGAAACATTCTTTTGAAATTATTTTTAAAATTCATTTGAACATATCTTCGGAAATATTTAAGAAAAATCCTTCGGGCATTCCTTTAGGAATATCTACTAGGGTAGCTCAAAAAAAAACACTTTTTCAAATTTTTTTATGGGCCGCTCTCTTATTCGGTTCTATTTGATGCCCTGATGCTCTGGACAAAATTTCAGCCAAATCAATCAACGTTAGGGCGGAGCTTCACTCGATGGAAGTTTGTATGGAAAAATTTATGCAGAAACATCCAAAAACAGTGATTTGCAGTTGGACGGCACTATTTACAATCAAGAAGCATGATACTCATTCAGTTCTTGTAGAACTTAATACAGAATGTTATGAAGAAAACCGCGAGAAGATTAGAGTTTATTAGACAAAGATACGTAGATGGTACACATGGACGGTAGACATGAAAGGGTCTGCCTCGTAGCTGAGGTAGGAGGGGCATAGGAGCCACCAACCCAATATGTGGCGGCTCCATGCAAGTAGGTGGCCGAAAATATTTTCATTTCATTTCTGCAATATTTCACACTAATATCGTAGATCAGAGCTTCCCAAACTTTTGGGTATGCGACCCACCTAGAAAAATACTATATGTCTCGCGACCCACCTATGAACAAATGCATTTCACCAAGTAGTATTAAGCATTAATTGAATCAGAATGTGATAGTGACGAACTCGAGGTGGTAGAAGAATTTGTGTACTTGGGTTCACTGGTGACTGCCGAAAATGATACCAGCAGAGAAATTCGGATACGCATAGTGGCTGGAAATCGTACATACTTTGGACTCCGCAAGACGCTCCGATCGAATAGAGTTCGCCGCCGTACCAAACTGACAATCTACAAAACGCTCATTAGACCGGTAGTCCTCTACGGACACGAGACCTAGACGATGCTCGTGGAGGACCAACGCGCACTTGGAGTTTTCGAAAGGAAAGTGCTGCGTACCATCTATGGTGGGGTGCAGATGGCGAACGGTACGTGGAGGAGGCGAATGAACCACGAGTTGCATCAGAAAATCGGACGACTGCGGTGGGCCGGGCACGTAGCCAGAATGTCGGACAGTAACCCGGTGAAAATGGCTCTCGACAACGATCCGACGGGCACAAGAAGGCGAGGTGCGCAGCATGGACCGAGCCGAATGGAGAAGACTCTTATATACCGCACAGGCCACTTCGGCCTTAGTCTGAATAAATGAATGAATGAATCAGAATGTCATCTGTTTCGGCAAGTTTTACAAAAATATTCACGTTACCTTCATGTACAAATGCAGAAAATGACAAACATTAAGCATAAATGTTTTCTAAAATAGCGTGGTGATGAATATTTAAAATAAAATGCGGTTTGAACTTGAAACAATGTTCCTGATTCTGAATGATCAAAAGACTGGTGTTTCAATTAAGCCATTTTTCATGCGAAGCAATCAAAATTTTTTATCAGCACGCCGCAACAGATTTGCCATTCAAAACACTCCCTCTCCGCGCCAACGTGCAGCCACTCAAATCGATCGTCCACACCGCCAGCAACAGATGACATCACTTGCACACCCTCGATCACAATCAAACCAAATAATGTCCCCACTAATTCCGTACCAGCAAACTCAAGTTCAAGCCCAATCGTTTCCCAAAACCTCCAGAGTAATCTCAACTATGGTGTAAATAAGAAAATCATGATTTATTACCAGAACGTTGGCGGTATCAACACTAGCATCTCTAACTATCGTCTCGCCAGCTCCGATGCTTGTTATGATGCGTACGCTCTTACAGAAACATGGTTAAAAGAAGACACGGTTTCTTCTCAAATTTTTGGATCCTCTTTCAACGTTTTTCGCTTGGACCGTAACCCTAACAATAGCAGGAAAAAGTCAGGTGGAGGAGTGCTATTGGCTTTGCGTGCCAATTTCAATGCACGACAAATTTCGATACCTAGCATTGATAGCGTCGAACAGCTCTGGGTAGCTGTGAGTTTTCATTCAAACACTCTTTTTATCTGTGTTATTTACATTCCTCCGGATCGCACACAAGATCCAAACTTGATTGATCAGCACATCAGTTCGCTCAATTGGATCACCAATGAAATGAGTATCAGGGATAGCTTATTGATAATTGGCGATTACAACCTACCCAACATTAAATGGAAACCAAGCAAATCCAATTTCTTCTATCCCGATGCTACACAATCTTCTATTAGCTCCACTGTCGCTAGGCTTATCGATGGTTATAACTTGGCGCGTGTATCCCAGTTGAATTTTGTACATAACAATAACGGTCGGATGCTTGATCTTTGTTACGGTAGCATTGATGGAGATGTAGACTTTTCATTGATCGAAGCACCTTCACCACTAGTAAAATCTTCGATTCACCATCCTGCGCTGCTGGTCGAAGTAAGCGGTGTCTCACAATGTGTGTTTTCGGATCCCGTTGAAGCTGTTTACTACGACTTCAAGAATGGCAATTATATGGATATGAATGCATTCCTCTCCAACGTTAATTGGAATGAGCACATCGATCAAGACCTCAATTCATCAGTGACCCGTTTCTCCAACATCGTATTATATGCAATAGATCAATTCATTCCAAAACGATCCAGTAAATCGCCGCCTAATCCACCATGGGGAAACAACTATCTTAAGTGCCTGAAAAGACGTAAACGGGCTGCTTTACGTAAATACTCGAAATATAAAAGCCACCAGTGCAAACTCAACTATAACTCAATCAACGCTCGCTACAAGCGCTTGAACAAAAAACTGTACATCGCTCATCAACGAAAAGTGCAAGTAAAACTGCGCCATAATCCCAAAGGATTCTGGAACTACGTCAACCAACAACGAAAAGAATCTGGTCTTCCCACTGTCATGACCAATGGGAATATCGAATGTTCATCGACAGAAGACATCTGTAATTTATTTCAACAGCAATTCTCGAATGTGTTCACCGACGATTCCCTGGAATTACACCAAATCAATGAAGCCGCTAACAACGTCCCTGTTCGTCCCCCAGTCGGAAACCACCCAATCGTCGATGCAGACACAGTAGCTGATATTTGCTGTACCGTAAAAGCTTCGACTAGTTGTGGACCAGATGGAATTCCTGCGTACGTCTTGAAGAATTGTTCTAATAGCCTATCCGTACCTCTAGCCAGTCTCTTCAACGTATCGCTTCAAGTCGGAACGTTTCCGGAGCAATGGAAGAAATCTTACCTATTCGGTCTTTAAAAAGGAAATAAGCGTGATGTCAGCAATTACCGTGGTATAGCCGCACTTTGCGCCACCTCAAAGCTGTTTGAGAAAGTAGTCTATAAGTTCTTATTTCACAATTGTCAAGATTTCATCTCCGAGCATCAACACGGTTTTATGCCAAGGCGTTCAACGAATACGAATCTGACTCTCTACACGTCATTCATCGCCCAATCTTTGCAGAAAAGATATCAAGTTGACTCTATCTACACTGATTTTTCGGCTGCCTTCGATAAGATCAATCACAGGATTACAATTGCCAAGTTTGAACGCCTAGGTTTTTCCGGATCCTTTCTGTTATGGCTTGAATCCTATCTAACTGGTCGGGAAATGGCCATCATCATTGGAGACTCAACCTCGCAATACTTTGATGTTAGGTCAGGTGTGCCACAAGGTAGTCACTTAGGACCTCTGATATTTCTAGTATATCTGAATGATGTGAATCTTGTGCTCGGATCCTTCAAGCTGTCTTTGCCGATGATTTCAAATTATACTGGACTATTAATGATGATCAGGATGCTCTGTTTCTACAACGTCAACTCGACATTTTCGTCAAATGGTGCGAGATCAATTGCATGGTCCTCAACGCCAATAAATGCTCTGTAATTTCATTTTCCCGCAAGCGCTCTACTATTGACTTTTGTTACAAAATCGGATCTACAGCTATTAGACGAGAATCTGTTGTTAAGGATCTAGGCGTTTTATTAGACTCTAAGCTAACTTTCAAAGACCACATCGCCTTTATCACATCGAAAGCGTCGAAAACACTTGGATTTATTTTCCGCATTGCGAAGCACTTCGATAACATTCAATGTCTAAAATCGCTCTACTGCGCGTTAGTGAGGTCATTACTAGAATATTCACTAGTTGTATGGGCTCCTTTCTACCAAAACAGCACAATACGAATCGAAGCAATTCAGCGAAAATTCGTTCGTTTTGCTCTACGCCGTCTTCCTTGGAATGATCCAAATAACTTACCAAGTTATGAAGCACGCTGCCAACTTATTGGTTTAGATCTGTTAAGTGAGCGTCGTGACGTTTCCAAGGCGCTTTTCATTGCAGATCTCCTGCAATCTAGAATTGATTGCCCGGCCTTGCTCTCTCAATTGAACTTTAACATCCCCTTTCGTCCACTTCGGTCAACACCTTTCATTTTCTTGAGAGGTGCTCGCACAAACTATGCGCAAAATGAGCCATTCACCAGTATGTGTCGCATCTTCAATCGCTGCTCCACCGCATTTGATTTTCACCTTTCACGGGGTGTTCTTCGGAAACGGTTTTCTACACTCCTCTCAGCTTCCAACAGTATCACACATTAGCATAGGCCATTAGGATTTATTATATAATATTAAGTAATTTAAGTCAAACAATGTATCATTTGGAATTATTGTATTTCTGTTGATATGAAAAGATGAGGAGGTTTTGCGCCCATTTGAGAAAGATTCCATGGTTCTACTCAAATGGGCTTTTCCCTGCTCCAAATAAACAAACAAACAAACAAAGATTCAGCATTCGAGCTGCAATTAATATTAATTCTACGCGACCCACCAACAATCCGCTCGCGACACCCCTGGGGGTCAGGACCCACAGTTTGGGAAACCATGTCGTAGATTATTGTCTAAAAGATGTGAAATACTTGTTTTGCAGGTCGTTATTACTTCTAAGGTCTCCAAACTCCCTGGAATACAGACCTTTGATCTCTATGGAATATATCCCTTTTATCTACGAATGTCTCATGTACACAGCAGTCTATAGATGTGTATTTTATTGCAGCGCAGACCTGTAGAGTTCAAACTAGAAAATTGTATACTGTTTTTATGTGAATTGAGTTGTACAGATGTTCTAAGTTGCACAAGGACTCCGTCAAATACAGGCCATTGCATCTACATACGTAACAGGTTGTCTTTGTAGGATTTTTCAGATTGGTTCAGGCTCGTAACCCGTAAAACAAGTAAAGGGAATACAATATAAAGCTCTATTAAAGCTAAACGAACTCCATGCAATAAAAGCTTCAAGATATATAAGTATACTGCAACAACATTTATTTATTCATTATGTACATGAACATCCTCAACAAAATCATCATTTATTTCTTCAAGATCGATTAAAATATCTGCTATGGTATATTTTTCTGTACTCGAATCTGTTGTATTGCAAGAAGTTTAAGTCACTAAAAAACATCTTCTGGATATTCCAGATTAGATTTATTTTGAAGTCGCTTACCTAAGTTGAGGGAGCTTATCAAAGGATCCGACGAGTTCATAGCACGAATGAAAACGTCATGTAAATTTTCTTCTCTTGAGGCTTTCCTGGCATGATGAGTCCGACTTTTTTTAAGTGCTTGTGTTGACACTCAGCTGCTTCTTCAGCCAACATTCCAAGTGGTGCTGGTGAATGAATAATTATATCCCCAGCATGGGCAAGGACTTTATGCACCGTAGCAGGAATTTTATACCAATCATACAGCTGCAAATATAACCGGTAGGTTGCTTTACAATAACTGTCTAGTAGGGTGGTTCAAAAAATCGATTTTGCTCCACAGTGCTACTCTGATTCTTTATCATGTTCTGAGTGTCCTCTGAAAATTTGAGCTAATTTGGATTAAAACTGATTTAGCTCAAGCGATTTCAAGTTTGCATGCAAATTAGTATGGGGAAATTTAATTTTTCATTATACTGTTGATGACGCTTCCCCATTAAGCGCAGGTTGAAAGAAAACCTACATAGCTAAAAGAAATACTCAACATCTTTCACTCAGCGAAAACCGCATCTTAATTGATCGTTCCAATAATTAGTAATCGAATTTAATCTATACCAAGGTTTTCTGGAGCTAATTGCATAACTCCTCAACAGGCAACATTGCTGCTCGTGGCGCGAAAGATAGCACACACAAATTCAGGCTACTATGTTGCACTGCACATTTCAGTGATGCCCTCAAAGAAGTTTAACGATCATGACTAAAGATTCGCAACCTGTATTAAAATCGATTACTAATTATTGGGGCGATCAATCAACATGCGGTTCTCGTTGGGTGAAAGCTGTTGAGTATTCCTTTTAGCTATGTAGGTTTTCTTTTAACCTGTGCTCAATGCGGAAGCGTCATTTACAGTATACTGAAAAAATAAATATCCCCATACTAATTTGCATGCAAACTTGAAATCGCTTGTGCTAAATCAGTTTTAATCCAAATGAGCTCAAATTTTCAGAGGACACTCAGAACATGATAAAGAATCAGATGAGCACTGTGGAGCAAAATCGATTTTTTGAACCACCCTACTGTCTAGCTTTTCAGGATTGATTGGCTCTTGGCAGTTTATCGCGATCAGAATGTTCCAGAACCGGTGAATTAGCTCTTCGTTGACATTTAATGCTTCACTTAACAGATTTGGATTCGAAAACGCTCGTCGACAAATGTTTCCAGTTGTACTTGATCCTGCTCCACCTTGCCTTGGCTGGTCGACTCTCACACCAAAGCTATCATAAAGCCTTTTCTGTATAAGTTGTTTTCTCTTCAAGTACGCTTCCTTTAATATCTTTGATACCTGCCACTTTTTAAAATCCATTCGGTAAGATATGTGAAGAAGGCACTCGAAAAATCGCATCCATGCATGTAATGGAGATATTCCATAAATAAGTGTCCCTATCTCTGGTGTATATCCTTTTTCAAACTCCTAGAATATTTGAAAAACAAAACAGTTCTTAAAAATGTACAAGTATTTCTTTAAAAAAAATAATACCTCTAGGCTTGTCATTACATTTGGAGTGGCTTTACAAATTGGGCAATTTTGCATAGATGACGTACCAGTTATGTAATTTAGAACTTTACCATCCACCATGCTCATAACAAAATCGAAGTCAACCAAAACATATTTCTCCTGCTCCAAATCGATCTTAACTGGAACTAATTCACTTAGTTCTCTCTCTATGGTGTTTTTGCAATCGATCACAACTTGCTTCGATTCCTTCACAAACTCTAGCATAATTGGTCTGCAATAACGAATACTTTGTGGGGTCAAGTTGTACCAGAAAATATGTTTACGATTACTTAGTAAATACAAATGTATTGGAGTCGTTGTCACTGAAAATACATCTGAATCATCTTGTTGATTCGTACCTGGGAATGATTGATGGTATTGCGAGTATCCCGTAGATCCGTCCATACCCCAACTACTTAAAAGGACCATTTCGACGAAGTCCTGGTTATTTTCATCCATAAATTGATTGATTTCGTGTTTCAATGATTTCACTATTCGTTCTACAGTATGTTGCATTAGCGATTGTATTCTAACCTAAAAGAAAAATATGAATACATATATTATTCCATTTCAAGGGAGATGATCTATCTTTCATTACCTGTATTTTTGTTGCCGTTTTTTCGATGGAATCCAGCGGAGGAGAACATATCGCTTTCATTTTTTGTATCACTTTGTAAGTAGGAAATCTTGCAGGATTTTTTTATGTGTTTGTTCGTAGACATATTTACTCATATCACAATCGAGAAAATATTCAAAAGTTTCTTCATCGGACATGTTTCCATGAGAATCACTTAGAGTAGTGTACATTCTGGAAGCGTGATCTCGGTTTTTTTAAATATGGCCTATCACTTTCACCATACTCGTATCACTTCTGTTGTAGGCAGTTCTTCTTGCTCCCAGTAGCGCTTTTTCTATGGTATCCTCTCTTGGATCCATTAGCTCGTCATTAATTCTTCTGCGCTTCGTACGCTCACTTAAATCCTCAAAATTTTTTGATGGCCTTGATGGCTCAGCATGATAAAATTCTTCTAATTCAAATTCTGTGTCAAGCCATTCCTCATTATATGAGTCAAAGTAAGTTTTGGACCGGGATGCGGCCTGCCATTTTTTTTTTTCAAATTTCAAATGAAGATTTTTCAATTTTGTATGGAGTTGACTTTTTTTTTGTTTATCCACAGCGAAGCTTTGGCAGATATATTCCAAAGCTTTTTCAACGCAACCTCGTGAGCTCTAAATACTTCAATGAGTTGCCTATAATTCATGATTCACCAAATAATAAGTACAAACACTTCACACGATTTACCTTCGCAATCACAGCTCACTATACACTCAGATAGACATTCATAAATGTTTTGTTTATTTATTTCACCTAGGTACATACCAATAATTATCGAAAGATGTCCTTAGGTACAGACATTTTTGCTTCTTGTATTCACATATTGGATTTTAATTAATATCAAAATTTTACTTTTTATGAAATAATTTCAAATGAAGCCTAGAGTATTTTCGTAACCCTCAAGAGTATATTGTTTTTTTCATATTTATTTGCTTGATACTTGATAGATAATGAGTTGCCTCCTCTTGGTGAGCCTACGCCAAATGGAGTATCATATAGCTGCATAAGCTATCGTGTACACGGCCTACCACGAAGCCTACGACACTTTTCGTGTTATCTACTATCTCTATTTTAACTGTTCTTGATGCTCTTTTGTCATACGCATGGGATTTGTATCCAGCCCATCACAGTCTGCCGTGTATTATGAGAATAATTACATTTAATGTTTCAAAATTAATGACTTTTTTTCGAAAAAGTGATCGGAATCGCAGATTTGCAGCCATAAGCAGCTGGAAATTGTTTTAATGCCTTCTGGGAGGTCCAAAGAAAGTCGTAGTGGTAGTCGCTAAGCGAAACTTTGAGAAACTTTTTTTGTATGAAACTTTTTGTATGAAAAAAAAAAATTTCTTCGGGTCATTTTCGGATGTTTCACTATCTATTTTCCCATAACTAACCCGTTCTTCGCAAGTCCATGAAACAAGCTTTCAGAAACTTTTTAAAGAGTTGGAAAAGAGCTACTGTAGCCGAAGATATTGACAGTTGAATAATGCATTGATTTTTCAAGAACTAAAAAGTGTCTGGCTCTAATGCCTATATCTTGATAACCATATGGCTTAGAGTGGTGATATGCAGGGGTTTAATGCTCCAAAGCATTAGCATTTAGTAGGTCAACTTGAATTACGAATCAGAGAAAGTCGATTTTTTTATTTTCGGCCACCTGATTCCCCATAGTGCAACCTAGGGTCGCCTCCGGCTTGGTAGACAAGTGGTGCCACCCTGTTGCAGGACGGGGTGAATACTCATTCATTCAAGCGGCATAGGCAGGTGAGTGTTAGGGCACATGTCGTGCCAGTATGTCTTGTGCAAATGTGTTGCATATGTGCACTTTTGTACGTCATGGAGGGGGCACAATGCCCAATAGTCATCCCCCGCTTAATTGCGGGCCGTGGGAATGACTGGAGAGGAAGGAGTTGGTTTTAGTGGGTCGGGGGTGGTGATCCCATCCCCACACTACCTGGGTTCGCCTCCCCAGGTGTCTGGTTGCAGATTTCTATTACCTTCGTTAAAAAAAATCCAAGGGCCGATTAGGTCTCCGGTCATGAGAAAATAAGAACTGGTTATGTGTTAGTGTCTACATTGAATCTAATTTTACACTCCCCCATCGTGAAATGAAATGCTGTATACACTGGATTCTGTTTTTACGCGATTTACATTTTCTCAATTTTCCACTCATCCTAAATGTTTAACATATATTAATAATCATGTGATTTTTCTTTGATTTATTCTGGATTTTTTGAAACATGTTGCGAAGAGTTTGGTGGCCAATTGAAGTCACACGATCAAAAAACGAGCGAAAAAAAATCGTGTAAAAACAAAATCCTGTGTACTTGACAACCTCCGTAACCATACAAAAAAATTCGGTCAAAGACGGGAATTGAACCCGGACCCCTCCACACTCCACACTCCACACACGCTAACCGTCTGGTCTATTTGAAAGGAGGCTCTCTGAGCCTCTTGAAAGGAGGCTTCCGAGCCTCTTGAAAAGAGGCTTCCGAGCCTCTTGAAAGGAGGCTTCCGAGCCTCTTGAAAGGAGGCTTCCGAGCCTCTTGAAAGGAGGCTTCCGAGCCTCTTGAAAGGAGGCTTCCGAGCCTCTTGAAAGGAGGCTTCCAGGCCTCTTGAAAGGAGGCTTCCGAGCCTCTTGAAAGGAGGCTTCCAGGCCTCTTGAAAGGAGGCTTCCAGGCCTCTTGAAGGAGGCTTCCAGGCCTCTTGAAAGGAGGCTTCCGAGGCCTCTTGAAGGAGGCTTCCAGGCCTCTTGAAGGAGGCTTCCGAGCCTCTTGAAGGAGGCTTCCGAGCCTCTTGAAGGAGGCTTCCAGGCCTCTTGAAGGGCTGAGCCTCTTGAAGGAGGCTTCCAGGCCTCTTGAAGGAGGCTTCCAGGCCTCTTGAAGGAGGCTTCCGAGCCTCTTGAAAGGAGGCTTCCAGGCCTCTTGAAGGAGGCTTCTGAGCCTCTTGAAAGGAGGCTTCCAGGCCTCTTGAAGGAGGCTTCCAGGCCTCTTGAAGGAGGCTTCCAGGCCTCTTGAAAGGAGGCTTCAGGCCTCTTGAAAGGAGGCTTCCGGGCCTCTTGAAAGGAGGCTTCTGAGCCTCTTGAAAGGAGGCTTCCAGGCCTCTTGAAGGAGGCTTCCAGGCATCTTGAAGGAGGCTTCCGAGCCTCTTGAAAGGAGGCTTCCGAGCCTCTTGAAAGGAGGCTTCCGAGCCTCTTGAAAGGAGGCTTCCGGGCCTCTTGAAGGAGGCTTCCGGGCCTCTTGAAAGGAGGCTTCCGGGCCTCTTGAAAGGAGGCTTCCGGGCCTCTTGAAAGGAGGCTTCCGCGCCTCTTGAAGGGCTGAGGCCTGAGCCTCTTGAAGGAGGCTTCCAGGCCTCTTGAAGGAGGCTTCCGTGCCTCTTGAAGGAGGCTTCCGTGCCTCTTGAAGGAGGCTTCCGTGCCTCTTGAAGGAGGCTTCGAGCCTCTTGAAAGGAGGCTTCCAGGCCTCTTGAAGGGAGGCTTCCAGGCCTCTTGAAGGAGGCTGAGCCTCTTGAAGGAGGCCTCTTGAAGGAGGCTTCCAGGCCTCTTGAAGGAGGCTTCCGAGCCTCTTGAAAGGAGGCTTCCGGGCCTCTTGAAGGAGGCTTCCAGGCCTCTTGAAGGAGGCTGGGCCTCTTGAAGGAGGCTTCCAGGCCTCTTGAAGGAGGCTGAGCCTCTTGAAAGGAGGCTTCCGGGCCTCTTGAAAGGAGGCTGAGCCTCTTGAAAGGAGGCTTTGAGCCTCTTGAAAGGAGGCCTGAGCCTCTTGAAAGGAGGCTTCTGAGCCTCTTGAAAGGAGGCTTCCGAGGCCTCTTGAAAGGAGGCTCTGAGCCTCTTGAAAGGAGGCTTCCAGGCCTCTTGAAAGGAGGCTTCCAGGCCTCTTGAAGGAGGCTTCCGGGCCTCTTGAAAGGAGGCTTCCAGGCCTCTTGAAGGAGGCTTGAGCCTCTTGAAGGAGGCTTCCAGGCCTCTTGAAGGAGGCTTCCAGGCCTCTTGAAGGAGGCTGAGCCTCTTGAAAGGAGGCTTCCGGGCCTCTTGAAGGAGGATTCCAGGCCTCTTGAAAGGAGGCTTCCGAGCCTCTTGAAAGGAGGCTTCCGGGCCTCTTGAAGGAGGCTTCCGGGCCTCTTGAAGGAGGCTTCCGGGCCTCTTGAAGGAGGCTGAGCCTCTTGAAGGAGGCTGAGCCTCTTGAAGGAGGCTTCCGGGCCTCTTGAAGGAGGCTTCCAGGCCTCTTGAAAGGAGGCTTCCGGGCCTCTTGAAAGGAGGCTTCCGAGGCCTCTTGAAGGAGGCTTCCTGAGCCTCTTGAAGGAGGCTTGAGCCTCTTGAAAGGAGGCTTGAGCCTCTTGAAAGGAGGCTGGGCCTCTTGAAAGGAGGCTTCCGGGCCTCTTGAAGGAGGCTTCCAGGCCTCTTGAAGGAGGCTGAGCCTCTTGAAGGAGGCTCTGAGCCTCTTGAAGGAGGCTTCCGAGCCTCTTGAAGGAGGCTTCCAGGCCTCTTGAAAGGAGGCTTCCAGGCCTCTTGAAGGAGGCTTCCGGGCCTCTTGAAAGGAGGCTCTGAGCCTCTTGAAAGGAGGCTTCCAGGCCTCTTGAAAGGAGGCTTGAGCCTCTTGAAAGGAGGCTTCCAGGCCTCTTGAAAGGAGGCTTCCGAGGCCTCTTGAAAGGAGGCTTCCAGGCCTCTTGAAAGGAGGCTTGAGCCTCTTGAAAGGAGGCTTCCGGGCCTCTTGAAAGGAGGCTTCCTGAGCCTCTTGAAAGGAGGCTTCCAGGCCTCTTGAAAGGAGGCTTCCAGGCCTCTTGAAGGAGGCTTCCGAGCCTCTTGAAAGGAGGCTTCCGGGCCTCTTGAAGGAGGCTGAGCCTCTTGAAGGAGGCTTCCAGGCCTCTTGAAGGAGGCTGAGCCTCTTGAAAGGAGGCTTCCGAGCCTCTTGAAAGGAGGCTTCCGAGCCTCTTGAAAGGAGGCTTCCGAGCCTCTTGAAAGGAGGCTTCCGAGCCTCTTGAAAGGAGGCTTCCGAGCCTCTTGAAAGGAGGCTTCGTAGCCTTTCAAAGAAGCTTCGGAGCCTCTTAGGAGAAATCTCACGCACTGCTTGGAAGGAACTACCGAGCTTTTTGGAAAGGCCATCATGCCTGTTAAATGGAGGCTCCGAGCTTTTTATTGAATCTGTAATCTTCTTCTTCTTCTTCTTCTTCTTCTTCTTCTTCTTCTTCTTCTTCTTCTTCTTATTGGCATTACATCCCCCTGGTACATTGACCGTCTCGCAGCTTAGTGTTCTCTAAGCACTCCCACAGTTATTAACAATTTCTAAGCCAAGTTACCATTTCTGCATTCGTATATCATGAGGCTTACACTGTGATACTTGTATGCCCAGGGAAGTCGAGATGATTTCCAATACAATTGTCTAGACCAGCACCGGGAATCGAACCCAGCCACCCTCATCATGGTCTTGATTTGTAGCCGCGCATTTTACCGCACGGCTAAGGAGGGAACTGTAATACCTCCGCCATTATGTATTTTTGTCCGAGGTTCCCCCCTGGGTCGGGTCCAACCAAAGTACATCAGGAGTACATATACCACAGGTTAATAACCGCTGTCCTATGTAATTTCCTGATACTTTGGCGAAAGAATCCCTGCAGGAAACTTCAGAGGAAGAATGTGGAGAAGGAATTCTTGGAGGAATGTACAAAGAAATTCAAGAATTTTGTAAATTTCTTCAGGAGTTCCTTCGGAAATTGCTTAAGAAATTCCTGAAAGGATTTCCGGTGGAATTACGGGAGTCGAGGAAATGGAACACCTGCAAGAATTTCGGAATTTCTGAATGTTTGTCAAAGGAATTCTAGAAGAAAATTCCGGAGGAGTTTCTAGAAGAATTTTAGGATAATGTTTTAAAGAAATTTTCGAAAGAATTCCTTAAGGGATTTCTGAAGGTATTTCTAGATTTGTTTGCGGATGGGATGCCTTCATGAACTTCTGGATGACTAATCAAAATAATTCCTGGGGACATTTTTTACGAATGAAATATCACTCGGATGAATACTACAGAAATTTCCGAAGCAACTCCTTAAGTAAATTTCTAAGGAGTTCTTGAGAATATCCGAGAAAGTATAAAGGTTTTTTTTTTTAGCATCAATTCTTCCAATTCCAAATTTGAAACAATGTTTTATCTTACTAATATCCGGATTTTTGAGAATTTATTCGGAAATTCTTCCTGTAATACGTTTTGAAATTCATCCAGGAAAATCTTCTAAAATGTCTACAGAAAATTGTCCAGATGTTCATTCGAAAAGTCCTCCAGGAATAATCTATGGAATTTCTCCTTGTCTCCTTCAGGGAATCTTTTGTAAAACCTCCTTAAAGGGCTTTGTAAATTTCTCCAGAAATTATAAAAAGACAGGTACACCGTCTTCGACCAGAGGTCGTACAGACTGAACACTTAACACCTAAGCAACAGACTAAACGATACCCAGTGGACCGGTGTGGAACTCCGCCAGCGCTAATGACCATCTTAGGCGATGTGCAGGATATCGTTATGTGGCAGCGAAGGATGGGCTACGAGCTCGTCCAACTCTACACCCAGCATTTGAAAAGTTTCAAACCATTAAAGTTCAAGTAAGACATAACTTGAGTAGTAGTCAATAGTCATTTCATTTCATAGAGTGCCAATCTTTTTTCCCCTTCCTAAGTACGTCACCATTGCATTGCCATAAAGTTTATACGCTCGATATATTTTACTGCAATTGCAAAATAATAAACGTGATTTCAGTGTTCCAGTTTCCCACAGGAGTTCACCGTAAATATACGCACTGTGGCTAGGATAGAATTATTAATTCAAATCAACCAGGACCGACCTGGATTAGTGATCGTCAACAAATGGATGCACTGATTATTAATGAGCTTCGCACGGGTATTTATTCGATTGGCGACTAAGCCAACCGGGTGTCATCTCTAAACTTCATTTCATTAACGATGATTGGTGGAAATTGGCAACGTATGCGGATTGATAATTCATTCAAATTGAATGCATCCATTTGCTGCCGAAATGGCGGAAAATACCTATTGACAGACGGAGATTATCATAATTAATTTTAAATATTAAAACTGGTGTTTAGGTTTGGAAATGTATCAACCTGTTGTCATCGATTGAATAACTTTGACTCATTTAGTAGATGCATGTACGTCTGATTATTACTGATACATGAATACCTTTTTCAGTTCACTGATCTTTTGAAGTTTTCCTGAGTCATTATACGGAAACCGTTTGATTGAATGCATTGTAAGATTGATGGAATGCACCCTTGAATAGATAGTTCTTCGATCAATTCTGGTAAGTATCGTGAAATGCAGCAAGATGTGGGATTGTTAGAAGCTTAAACAACTTGAAACCAAAAATAAGAAATTGTTTTCAATTTTAACTTGACTCGAGAATATCTTTATTTGTAGTGGCTTATAGAGACTCGTGCATGTTTTCACATGTTAATGTGTATAACCCAAATGATGACGTGTTTTGAAATTATAGTTGTACCTTCTATTTACCGATAATAAAAAATACATACATGTTCATATGCATGCAACATCCAATTTCGGCCTCTTAAACAGTAGTCCCGAAAACATAAATTTCCATTCTATGCAAATAAGTGCTAAAGTTATGTCTATCCGATATGCTATCAGGAAGTAGTCCCTCTCCTAGTTTACCAGGCTCTTCCCGGCGGCTTCAAGCGGTGTGGCCAGGACGTGAAATAATTTATGTCCGGTACTGGCGGCATTGTCACGAACGACCGAAACCGACAGAGCCTCCAGGGCAGCGTGTGACCAGAGCGTGTGGCCACGTTTCGTATGCTAGTGCACTGCACCTTGCATTGACCGGATGCTAGTCCGTAGCTAGAGACGAGCATAATTACATGTATGGTCTTTTATGAGCCAAAATGAACATCAGTGAATCAAATAAATTAGCTGCAAAATAATGACTGCAATTATTACTGGACAGTAAACCAAATAAACCGGAGACAAAAGGGTTGCGCGTCGTACGTCGCACATCGATGGAAAAGGAAGGTGCAGAATGTGCGCGGATAGGGTTGGATTTATACCGTTGCTACATCTCAAACAGGCATGACCGTGATACGGGATCGGTCTGACATTGACAATAGCGATTGTCAATAGAAAACCCGTCCTATATCATTATCATGATGCCTGTTTAAGATGTAATGATTTGAGCCGTCCTAGCTTCCAAAAGGACGATCTTGGTCGGTAATGTTAATAAATACACCAGTCTTTTCGGAGGTTTAACATCAATTAACTGAACCGGTGCTAGTGAAAGTGGTACATGTTACATTGAGTAAATTTTACAGGAGACGCCTTTTTCCAAAAACTGCAACTCAACTATACCAACATGTTATGACTGATGTGCTTGAAAGTAGTTTTGAAAAATATGCGAAGTTTCTTGACAAGTTTCAAGTTTGTTGGAACAAAATTCACATGTACCACTATTAATGGGAACGAAATGCAACAGAAACTGAAAGTCGTTGCCAGTAAAAGTAGTACATGAACATTTATAAAAATTAATTTATACGGCAGTAAACCATATCGAAATTCAAACATGGTAAAAATCTATTACGGAAACTATTCGGATTTGTCGTCAAATTTTCTTTTCAATAAGCTGATTTTAGTGGGTATAACTGCACATGTACCACTTTTCCTGGCAATAAAATTGCCATTGTAATATGTACCAGAAATCAAAAAGTGCATATCTCTAGATTTTGTTTGATCACTTTTTCGTTATTCCCTGACTTTGCAAACAGAAGCCGTTGGTGTAAAAAACACAAAAATGGTTTATGTTCCACTTTCTCTGGCACCGGTTCATTCATAGATATAAAACTTCAATTAACTTATCGTATGCACGTAGCAGGGAATCAAAAACAGAGAGAGAGTAAATAAAATAAAGATGGGTGATGAATATACACTAACTGGAATGTTCTAAATTGTGTTTGCGACGCAAATACAGGCATTCTAATATCTGCATTATGTCATTTGAATGCCTTGAATTCAACGACATGCACTTCAAAACACATCTGGGAATGTTTAAATTCCCTTCAAAACATGTCTTGTTGTAACTTAAGTCACTTTATATTGGGTTCCTGGCCACTACTGTGGAATTGATGGGAACGAAAAAGCCGTCAAATTAACGAGACTCGTATCATCAAAAAATTGCTCTGAAAATGAAGCTTGAAACGTGGATAACCTAAAAAGTTGCTACCGTAATACTTTCCGTTCCGTTGTATTGTAATAATTCACAAACGACTGCCTACCGGCCTACGCTCCCTCCTCTTCCTAATATCCACCGGCCGCGAATATTTTGACACGCTAAGGGACCTGTTCCAGGTTATCGGGGTGCGATTGAACAGAACGCATAGCACCATCCAATCTTTGGACTGACTTTGGTTCCCACCCGAACACCCGTGAGAAAGGACTTCAGATATGCGTAGATATAGAAAACGACAGAGAGGTGTTAAGTGTAATGCATGTTGCACAACAGTGTTTTCAGAGAGCAGGTCATTAATTCCGGGGGAAATTTCTCCACAGGGGTACACCTTGTCGGAGTATATAGATCTGACAATGGGAGTTCCAGTCTCACCCAACGGACAATCGAAACGCATACATCATATCAAAAAACAAAACGGAGTCAGTCCATGGCAGCACGTTGCCAGTCATGCAGTCTACGGAGGGTCCGCAAATTATCTTTCACCTGATCGATCCACCTTGCTCGCTGCGCACCTCGCCTTCTTGTGCCAGTCGGATTGATGCGCATGAACCATTTTCACAGGGTTACTGTTCTGAATATGTGCCCGGTCCATCACAGTCGTCTGATTTTCACGGTGTGCGAGACGGATGGTTGGCACGGCAAATGCTGGGTAAAGCGTACCATTGGTACTTCGCGTACCTGAAGGAATAAAATAGACCCCATCTCGCGGTCCTTAGCCTCTTACCCAGCAACTCCTATCCCTACCTCCCCGCGGTGCTGGCCGGGATACGAGCAACCTTAGGGAAGATCGGGTAACCAACCCCAGTGGGAACTATGGTTGTATGCTGACAGGGTAGAGAGGTTTGCTCCCCTCCGGAGGTGCAGATCTGATTGAGCGTCTGTTCTCCATGTCAGGATCGGCTCACAACAGCGTCCATGTTTCCATGTTAGGGGCGGCTGATCATCGTTCGAGTGCCAGCGAGGGACTCTAAGTGAAACTGTGCACCATGGTCCACCGGAAATAAGGAGGAATGGTCCTCCGGAAATTTAGGAGGTTTGGTGTCAGGCCCTGCAAGCCAGCCTTTAAAAATCTTATGCAACGAACAATCAACAAGAGAGTACGGACCGGAACCATCGGCGAAGACCACTGCGACGAAAAGGGACTAGCGGTTGGAAACTCGGTTCGTGGAACTGCAAATCTCTCAACTTGATCCGGAGCACACGCATACTCGCCGATGTGCTCAAGGACCGTGGATTCGGCATCGTAGCGCTGCAGGAGGTTTGTTGGAAGGGATCAATGGTGCGAACGTTTAGAGGTAATCATACCATCTACCAGAGCTGCGGCAACACACACGAGCTGGGAACAGCTTTCATAGTGATGGGCGATATGCAAAGGCGCGTGATCGGGTGGTGGCCGATCAATGAAAGAATGTGCAAGTTGAGGATCAAAGGCCGGTTCTTCAACTTCAGCATAATCAACGTCCATAGCCCACACTCCGGAAGCACTGATGATGATAAGGACGCATTCTACGCGCAGCTGGAACGTGAGTACGACAGCTGCCCAAGCCACGACGTCAAAATCATCATAGGAGATTTGAACGCTCAGGTTGGCCAAGAGGAGGAGTTTGGACCGACTATTGGAAAGTTCAGCGCTCACCAGCTGACGAACGAAAACGGCCTACGACTAATTGATTTCGCCGCCTCCAAGAATATGGCCATTCGCAGCACCTACTTCCAACACAGCCTCCCGTATCGGTACACCTGGAGATCACCACTGCAGACAGAATCACAAATCGACCACGTTCTGATTGATGGACGGCACTTCTCCGACATTATCGACGTCAGGACATATCGTGGCGCTAACATCGACTCTGACCACTATCTGGTGATGGTTAAACTGCGCCCAAAACTATCCGTCATCAACAATGTTCGGTACCGACGACCGCCGCGGTACGACCTAGAGCGACTGAAGCAACCTGATGTCGCCACTGCATACGCGCAGCATCTCGAGGCAGCTTTGCCGGAAGAGGGAGCTCGATGGGGCCCCTCTTGAGGACTGCTGGAATACAGTCAAAGCAGCCATTAACGACGCAGCGGAGAACAACGTCGGGTATATGGGTCGAAGTCGACGGAACGATTGGTTCGACGAAGAGTGCAGACAGATTCTGGAGGAGAAGGACGCAGCGCGGGCGGTCGCGCTGCAGCAAGGTACCCGGCAGAACGTGGAACGTTATAGACGGAAGCGGAGACAGCAGACCCGCCTTTTTCAGGAGAAGAAACGCCGCCTGGAAGAAGTGGAGTGCGAGGAGATGGAACAGCTGTGCCGTTCTCAAGATACACGCAAGTTCTATCAGAAGCTCAACGCATCCCGCAAAGGCTTCGTGCCGCGAGTCGAAATGTCGATGGGAGCATCTTGACGGACGAACGTGTGGTGATCGAAAGGTGGAAGCAGCACTACGAAGAACATCTGAATGGCGCTGAGAGTACAGGCAGTGAAAGTCAAGGCAGCGGAGGAGATGACTACGTCAGTTCAGCGGACGATGGAAGCCAACCAGCCCCCACCTTGAGGGAAGTTAAGGATGCCATTCAACAGCTAAAGACCAATAAAGCAGCTGGTAAGGATGGTATCGGTGCTGAGCTCATCAAGATGGGCCCGGAAAAGCTGACCACTTGCCTGCACAAACTGATAGTCAGAATCTGGGAAACCGAACAGCTACCGGAGGAGTGGAAGGAAGGGGTTATATTCCCCATCTACAAGAAAGGCGACAAACTGGAGTGTGAGAACTTTCGAGCGATCACCATCCTTAATGCCGCCTACAAAGTGATATCCCAGATCATCTTCCGTCGTCTGTCACCATTAGTGAACGAGTTCGTGGGAAGTTATCAAGCCGGCTTCGTTGATGCCCGCTCGACAACGGACCAGATCTTTACTGTACGGCAAATCCTTCAAAAATGCCGTGAATACCAGGTCCCAACGCACCATCTGTTCGTTGATTTCAAGGCGGCATACGACAGTATAGACCGCGTAGAGCTATGGAAAATTATGAACGAGAACAGCTTCCCTGGGAAGCTTACCAGACTGATCAAAGCAACGGTGGATGGTGTGCAAAACTGTGTGAAGATTTCGGGCGAACACTCCAGTTCGTTCGAATCGCGCCGGGGACTAAGACAAGGTGATGGACTTTCGTGCCTGTTGTTCAACATTGTGGTAGAAGGTCATGCGGAGAGCCGGGTGTAACAGCCGGCGTACGATTTTCAACAGATCCAGTCAATTTATTTGCTTCGCGGATGACATGGACATTGTCGGCCGAACATTTGCAAAGGTGGCAGAACTGTACACCCGCCTGAAACGTGAAGCAACAAAAGTTGGACTGGTGGTGAATGCGTCAAAGACAAAGTACATGCTTGTGGGCGGAACCGAGCGCGACAGGGCCCGCCTGGGAAGCAGTGTTACGATAGACGGGGATACCTTCGAGGTGGTCGAGGAATTCGTCTACCTCGGATCCTTGCTAACGGCTGACAACAACGTTAGTCGTGAAATACGAAGGCGCATCATCTGTGGAAGTCGGGCCTACTACGGGCTCCAGAAGAAACTGCGATCGAAAAAGATTCGCCACCGCACCAAATGTGTCATGTACAAGACGCTTATAAGACCGGTTGACCTCTACGGACATGAAACATGGACAATGCTCGAGGAGGACTTGCAAGCACTCGGAGTATTCGAGAGACGGGTGCTTAGGACCATCTTTGGCGGTGTGCAAGAAGACGGTGTGTGGCGGCGAAGAATGAACCATGAGCTCGCCCAGCTCTACGGCGAACCCAGTATCCAGAAGGTAGCTAAAGCCGGAAGGGTACGATGGGCAGGGCATGTTGCAAGAATGCCGGACAGCAACCCTGCAAAGATGGTGTTCGCTTCCGATCCGGCAGGTACAAGACGGCGTGGAGCGCAGCGAGCGAGATGGACAGACCAGGTGCAGAACGACTTGGCGAGCGTGGGGCGTATCCGAGGATGGAGAGATGCGGCCTGGAACCGTGTATTGTGGCGTCAAATTGTTGATTCAGTGTTATCTGTTTAGATGTTAACTAAATAAATGAAATGAAGACGGATGGCTCTCGCAACAACTGATGCAACTCGTGGCTTATTCGCTTTCCCCACGTACCATCCACCACCTGCACCCCACTTATCACTACTGATTTCTCTCTTTTTACTTCTAACTTCTCACGATCACTACCTAAAAAACTGAAGCTGCTGAATAAGCTAGTTTTTTAGCCGAAGAAGATTGTTTTTGGTTGAATAGGCGTTCTATGAGCTCCCAATGTTTGTTGGGTACTTACTTCTGACTTCTAACTTCTCATTTAGCACTTAGTACTTCTCACTATTAATTTCATTCTTATCATTTCCCACTTCACATTTTTCACTCCTCACTTCTCATTTCTTACTTCTCACTGCTCACTTTTTTCTTTTCACATCTCACAATCAATATTCACTTCTCACTTCTAACTTTTTATTTAGCACTTTTCACTTTTCATTACGTTCTTCTCATTTCTCATTTCGCACTCTTATCACTACTTTCTTCTTTTTCTTATTTCTCACTTTTTACTTCTCACTACCCGCTTCTCACTTCTAACTTTTTACTTCTCACTCATCATTTCTCACTTCCCACGATCACTTCTAACTTCTCATATAGCACTTTTCACTTAGCACTTCTCACTATTATTTTCTCTCTTATCATTTCTCACTTCTCACTTTTTATTTCACACTGTTCATTTCACACTTTTCACGTCAAACAATAACTACTCAATTCTCACTTCTGACTTCACATTTATTTTTTTTTCATTTCTCTCTTCTTACTTATCACATATCACTTCTCATTACTCTTTTTCACTACTTACAATCTAAGTTCTCGGCCAAACGGCATTCGGATAGATTACCTGCTCCCAAACGACATTATGTCGACACGTTTACCGTCAAAAATTTTCATTCGCTCGTTCGATTCTTTATTTTATTTAAGATCAACTTTCCCAAAGAATCCATATTTTTGACACCTCTAAATATTTTAAAATTTTAAACAAAAAATTGACTAAGATCTGTTTTCCAAGATTGGCCTAACATTTACCCGACTTTAAACGAACATCGGGTGAATTTTTTAGGCCGGTTCACATGTGCAGCAGTTTTTCAGGTTTTGTTTCGAATTTTAAAATAGTTAGAGACTTCAAAAAATATGGGTACTTCGGGAAAGTTGACCTTAAATAAGCCAAAGAATCGGTTAAGACAAAAAACAAGATACAATTTTTTACTTTACTTACTATGAATTATGTACACCTCCAGCGGTGCAAAGGGCCGACTTGAAAGATCTCCATCCTGAGCGTTGCCCAGCTATCGCTTTGATCTGTTGCCAGGTTAGATTTTGGTCGACTTCTTTTAGTTCTTTATTGAGGCTTCGCCGCCATGCACCTCTGGGTCTGCCTCTGCTGCGATGTCCCGCTGGGTTCCAGTCTTATGCTTGTTTACGGCCTGTTTTTCCAGATATTTCTTAAACTCGCAAAGGCAGCCCTTGCTTTCTTGATCCGTGCGCCTATGTCGATCTTGGTACCGCCGTTTGACGCCATTTGGCTACCGAGATATTGGAAGCTTTCAACATTCTCCACTGGCTGCCCGGCTACTGTGAAACTGGAAGGGTCACCGTGTTTATATCAAAAGATTTGGCTTTGTTGACGTTGATGACCAAACCTGCCGAAGAGGAGCGCTCGGCAAGGTCGTTGAGCTTACTCTGCATGTCAGAGCGCCGTTGAGCGAGGAATGCAAAGTCATCAGCCAATTCAAAGTCGTTTAGGTGCTCCATGGTTATAGGCTGCCATAACAGCCCGCGGTTTGGTTCACGATCAATCGCATCTACCAGAATATAATCTCGTCGATTACGATGAGGAACAGTAACGGTGATAGAATACATCGTTGCCTCACACCAGCTACGATCCGGATAGGGTCGGACAGGACCCCATTGTGCAGCACTCTACGCGAAAAGGCCTCGTACTGTGCCTCGATGAGGCCGATGATTTTCTCAGGAACCCCCTTGCGTCTCAGGGCGCCCCACATATTCTCGTGATTGAGACGGTTGAAAGCTTTTTCGTAGTCAATGAATACCCAGTACAGGGACTCTTGGAATTCGTTGACCTGCTCCAGAATGATGCGGAGCGTGACAATATGGTCCACACAGGATCTTCCGGCACGGAATCCGGCCTGCTGCCGCCGGAGAGTCGCATCGATCTTCTCCTGAATCCGGGCTAGGATAATTTTGCACAGAACTTTGAGAACGGTACACAGTAACATAATGCCTCGCCAGTTATCGCATACAGTCAGGTCACCCTTTTTGGGCACCTTCACTAAGATACCTTGCATCCATTACGAAATAAACGATGCAGTAGTTGAGCGGATGTCATGGGGTCAGCTTTGAGCATCTCGGTTGATATGCGGTCGACCCCTGGGGCTTTATTCGATTTCATGCTTTGGATGGCTGTTTGAATCTCTAGCAGTGATGGAGCTTCGGTATTGACGCGTGTTATACGTCGGATCCTAGGCAGATCACGCCGAGGTGGTGATGGCTTGGCTGGCACTTGAAAAAGTTGTTCGAAGTGCTCGAACCAGCGTTTCAGCTGGTCAGTTGGGATATCGTAGAGGAGGCGAATGTCCCCGGTTGCGGCGGCTCTATCTTCTTCGTCGGCCAGAGAGTCTGCCCACGCTCGCTTGTCCCGTCGACTTGAGCGTTTTACTTCCTTCTCAAGAGCCGCATATCGTTGACGGGCTAAGACTTCGGCTCCTCTGGTTTTTGATCACTCCATCGCGGCTTTGACTTTTCTTCGTCCTCTATCTTCCTCCAGGTCTCATAGGTGATCCATTGTTTTCTCTGGGTGCGCAGTTCGCCCAGATTCTTCTCGCCGGTAGCGATGAAGGCACTCTTGATGGCGATCCGTTGGTCTTGCACGCTGCCACCTTCCGAAATATCTGCAGCACGCGTCTCCAGTTCTTCAACGACGGACCGTTTCACCGTGGCATTCCAGTCGTCGTGTGTTGAATCGTCGTCCAACTCTTTCCTCCTGCCGACGAATCCGCGCAATGCGCAGGCGTATTTCGCCGATGAGGAGGTGATGATCAGACGAGATATCGGCACTACGTTTATTCCGTACATCAAGAAGCTCCGTTTCCATTTTCGACTGATGCAGATGTGGTCCATTTGATTTTCTGTAAAGCCGTCACGGGAGACCCACGTGACCTTGTGAACCGGTCGATGAGGGAAGAGCGATCCCCCGATCATCATGTCGTTATTACCACAAAATTCTGCGAACAGCTCTCCGTTTTCGCTCATTTCTCCGAGACCATGGCGGGCGTCCCATAATGCGCTCATGGTTCGAGTTGTTCGAGAGTTCGCATTGAAGTCGCCCAAATAGATCTTGATATCATCCTCCGGAATTCTATCTACGACGGCATTGAGTTGACTGTAGAAGTTCTCTTTGTCTTGCAGATCGGCAGGATCTTATAGTAAGGTTTCGGACCCGTGTTCTAAATCTGGCAACGATTATCCTTTCACTTAAAGGTTCCCACTTCATAAGCGCAGAGCGTGCCTGAGCGCTTAGTAGGAAGCCAACTCCGCGATGCTGGGGAGCGTGTTCACCTCGTAAACCAGAGTATATCAGAACTTGTCCCGACAGCGTTCTGTGTTCTCCAAAGTTTGGCCAACGGACTTCACTCAGTCCCAGGTTCTCAAGCTTCATGCGGCGTGCCTCATTGGCAAGTTGTGCCAATTTATCCTGCTGGGCTAGGGTTGGAACATTCTATGTTCCTATTTGTGTCCGTTGTTTCGCGCTAAGAGTCGTCGCCGTAAAATCAGTCCGTATTCTTTCATTATCGGATTCTCGAACAAATTGATGTTTCGGGAACAGTAGGTTGTTGGCCAAAGGTTCCCTATCCACCGGGATGAGGCTGCCATCTTAGGTATAGCTTCCGGGGAATACCATTTCATACTCAGCCGCTAGATGCCAGAGCAGACGCTGTTGGAGTCGCACCTCCTTGGTGAACAGGCGCTCGATCAGTCGGGTCAAATTTGTTTAAAGTCCCACCTTACACCAGGTCTAGGCTAGTGCGCTTTGAGCGGCACACGGTCGCTTTGATAGGGCCTGCTTGGAGGCACATGCAGCTTTTTATAGAAGTTCAACAGAGCCCACTGTCAAACCACACCACATCCTAGGCAGACCTCACAGGACCAACCCTCTCACTCTTGCTGATGTCAGAAGGACAACAGTGCCCAGGCTACACTATCATTTAAGTACGCAACCCTTATCTGGCGGTCAATTGTCATCGGAAGACCCGTGGAAGCGTGAGTATTGGAACTTGTGAGGACAAGAGCTATGTTAGGCGCTCCTTCCCGGATGTCAACTCACCATTTCGTAGCCCACAATTTTTGACGGAAAAGGTCAATTGTTTCTGAAAACATCGAGGTGAACATACATTGGAAAATTATTCTGACTTAGGGAGTAACAAGTAAGGGAGGTATCGACTTACGGAGAGAAAACAGTATGCTAGGCGGGACTTCGAATGTTATCGTGTAATAGAAAATATCGAGTTACAGAACATCGAGTAAGAGAGAGTTGCTGTATTTTATTTCATACTGACTTTTCTTCAAAGCTAGTGAGGAAATTTAATTTATCCGAACGGCTACTACTTAGGGGCCCTCCTTAGCCGTGCGGTAAGACGCGCGGCTACAAAGCAAGACCATGCTGAGGGTGGCTGGGTTCGATTCCCGGTGCCGGTCTAGGCAATTTTCGGATTGGAAATTTCCCTGGGCATAAAAGTATCATCGTGTTAGCCTCATGATATACGAATGCAAAAATGGTAACCTGGCTTAGAAACCTCGCAGTTAATAACTGTGGAAGTGCCAGTGTGGGGATGTAATGCCAATAAGAAGAAGGAAGAAGAACGGCTACTGGAGAACCCATATTAAGCTTATATACAAGTGCGAAAAAAAATAGAATCGAATAGGCAGCCTCCATAGAGAAATGATGATTCTCGCTTTGTTCTCGTTCATTTTGTGTTGGGGACCGCACAGCTGTGTAGAACAAGTTGAAATGCATCATCAGAACCAGTTTGAGCTTTTTCGAAAGAAATTTATCATGAGGTATAGCCACCCAAAACAGTTTTTTATCATGACAGCAAGCGAAAAAAAATCTCTCACAGTATGCTACATATTGTATATGTATGAGAGACTTTTGCATTCTTTTTTGGATTCAGTCCCTGGGCCTAATAACATATTCGGCAAAATGACTTTTTCGTCGAATTAACCTTTTTGGCCAAACATTTCGATTATAAAACCTCTTCAGCCAAACCACATTTTCGACATTATGACCCTTTCGACGAAATGACACTTTCGGCCAAGTGATCTTTTCTGCCAAAAAACACTGGCCGAAACCCGAATCCAATTTCAAATTTGGCTCCCAAGATCAGGAGAATATACCTTTTTGATTCATATTCCGAACACATTTTTCATTTCGGGCGCCTGAATGATTTTATTCTGCCAAATTTGGTCTTAAATGCTGAACAGGCATACTCCCCCGGAAATAATAATAACGCTTTCGCTGATTTTCATACTTGAACAGTAGCGGAATTCGGAACAAGTGTGCCATCGAAGCGTTAAATCTTCAGATATTTAATAAACATCGGAATTGAATAAAAACTAATAATATTAGAAATTGTAATAGAATCCGACCTGCCGATGCTAAATCTTAAATTTTAGTAATATCTCCTAACCCTATCGAGACAGATAGGTCATCCCGGGTAGAAAAACAAAGCAAAAGAATAACATTTTTTACCATTAAGCCGTTACAAATATTTAAATTAAATTATGTCCTACTGGTCTCTGGAAGGTCAAGGGGGGGGGATAATAAAAAATGACTAAAATAAATACTCCCCCTAAACAATTAGAAAATTCCCATAAGAAAATGGAAAATTCCCAATAAAGAAATCAGGGTCTGAGCAATAAATAAATATAAAATTTCCACAAATAAAACAAAATTTCCATGAACAATTAAAAATTTTCCACAAAACAAAAATAAATATGCACTTTTAAAAGCAAAAATTGCAATTATAAAAGAAGAATTTTCCATAAAAAAAACTAAATGTTCCACGAAAAAAAAATACAAAATTTCCATAAATAAATCAATATTAGCAATAAAAAATAACAAAATTTTCCGTAAAATAAATATATTTTTCCATAACAAAATAAAATTTTCCACGAAATGATCAATAAAAAGCAATAAAAAATAAGAAAATTTCCATAAAGAAATATAAAAAGCAATCAAACTGTGCTTTTTTTCCATAGATGACCCTTCTTTAAAAGCGTTTAAAGTTCATGTTCATATTTCATCAGCTTTATTGCTTTCTTGTATTTTTTTATGGAAATTTTCTTATTTTTTTATTGCTCTTTATTGATTATTGTGTGGAAAATTTTTAATTTTTTATGGAAAAAATTAAATTTATTTTGTGGAAAATTTTGTAATTGTTTATTGCTAATATTGATTTATTTATGGAAATCTTGTATTTTTTCGTGGAACATTTTCATATCTTTATGGAAAATTCTTCTTTTATAACTGCTATTTTTGCTTTTAAAAGTGCTTATTTATTTTTGTTTTGTGGAAAATTCTTAACAGTTTATGGAAATTTTGTTTTATTTGTGGAAATTTTATAATTATTTATTGCTCATACCCTGATTTTTTTATTGGCAATTTCCTAATTGTTTATGGAAAATTTCTAATTTTAAATGGAAATTTTATTTAGCTGCCATAAAAAATAAATATTAGAATGGAAAAAATCGATAAAACTCCTCGGATTTGTTAAAAAATGTTTTGAAAATCCTCAAAATCATCCATTTTTTTGTTGTTGCCCCCTCAAAATATAAATTTTGGGCAAGAAAATCCGAGGGGGGGAGACATAATTGTTTTTAAATATTTGTAACGGCCTTATTATATAAAAACTGAATAGCTATATCTGATATTGGTTTGTTTGATATAGCTGCTAAAATAGCAAACATAAAGCGGGCTTGGTAGTCATATGGCTACTGCTTCTGCCTCATACGCAGGAGGTCGTGGGTTCAATCCCAGGTCCGTTCCATTCTCCTACTTTGAATCTTTCTCTTTATTTCTCATGTTCTAGTAATCGCTAGAACTGGAAATGGACTTCCATACTGTTTCCATTACTATTCCTATACCTTCAACTTGAGTATTCTAACAGTAATCTGCTAGAATTGGAAATGAACTATAGAGTTCGTTTCCTACATCCAATTAGAAATTCCATCAGCTACCTTCTCCTATCTATCACATTGGCAGCTCGTTAACCCAGAAATTCCAGCAAATTCCGCATGAACTCGTGGCAAGTGCAGAGGTATATTCGGCTTGCAGTGGGCGAGTGATTGCATCATCATTTCCTCCCCCTTCCCTACATTGACTTGCATTCTGACGTGGCAGGCGCCAGTATGACCTAACAAATGAGATCACCAGTACTTGTACATTGAAGGTGTGTGCTAGTCCCAAGCAAACATCTGTTGGTTCCCTGTGCAAGAACAGCTGATCTGGTCATAATGGAGTAGCAACTACGAGCAGTCAATCAACCTCAAGCAAGCTCAAGCTATAGCTGCTAAAATAGCAAACATAATAATAGACATTGTTCGAGTATATAACTCATAAATAACCCATTTTTCCTTTATAATAACAAACTAATAGCTTCCACACTGATATTCTTCCCTCCCCCTTCATACGGGAGCTTGGCAGAAGGAAGGTCGTGTGATATGTGCCATCACAAATATTGCCCTCCGCTCGCTTTCAAATCGACTTCTATAAAAAACATTCTTCATGCCTGCCGTATCCTAACGGTACTATCAATTCTATACTTTCGCCTCTAATTCTATCATGAACATGTACGTCTAATGTCGAATTCGTTTTTAAAAAGTTCCAACCTAGGTTGGAACCAGTTCCAACCTAAGTGCTGTCAAAATTGTTTTTTTATTCGCTCAGGTTGGAACTAGGTTCGCACTAGTTCCAACCCCAAAGCTGTCGGGTTCGCACTGTGTTGTTTGACGGTTACGCACCGAGTTCACCAATACAACTGTACTTCAACTGTCAAAACCACGTGGGTGGGTGGGACTGGGCGGAATAAACAAGCAAAAGGGAGAAACGAAACTGTCTGTTTATTGAAATAAAATGCGCGTAGAAAATCTTTTTTTCCGATAATTTTGTGATAGGGTAAGACGGTATAATAAGCCCCCCCCCTAAGGCAAAACCTTGATAACTTTTTACTTTTCATCGCAATTTATGCAAACTTTGTGTTATTTGGTAGTGCAAGAAGTCGCAAATGCATTGCTCGTGAGTAGTCATACAAAAATATTACAGATAACATGTAATAATGCTTTTTTGAAAAGTCGTGAAAAAAATGGATTTCAAAAGGTGCCTGGGCAATACGCCCCACCTTAGCCAAAGACGTTCCATAGCCCTTCATTAGTATTTCATTAATCCCATAATAAAAAGGTTACAAATCCTTATGTGCTTGACATTAAAAAACCAACATAAGTCCATTTAATCAGGTTTTAATTACATTTCTCGCTTAACTTTTCAAAAGGACCTAAGTAACATTTTTTTCATGAATTAATTTGAGTACTGCAATCAAAAGCTTTCATGTTGTTCTGTTGATTGCGCTATTGAAATTAATTCATGAAAAAAATGTTATTTAGGTCCTTTTGAAAAGTTAAGCGAGATTTCAATAATTTCCATATAATTTGGAAGCAACTGCTGCAAGCTCGCCGCGCTTGTGTCCAGTTGGTAAGGGCAAAAGATATTTTAGTTACTAGATAAAGATTGTCGCTGTCGTCGCTGTCCGGAACATCTTTTGCTGGCAAGGATAGGGGAGATAAATGTCAAAGAAGGAAAATCCATACGATTTGACAGGTATGTACCACACATGTTTCGGGCAGCAGAACAAAGGGAACAGAAGCGACAATCTTTATCTAGTAACTAAAATATCTTTTTTAAGGGCATATCGTCCTGCCTACACTGGGGCGTTTTGGCCAGTAAAACATATTTTCGAAAATCGTTACGTTTTTGAAGATGGAAGCAATTTTATATCATATTAACCACTGAGAAAAGTTATTTTGTTGCCCAACTGAGTGTTCCAGTGCAAGTTTTGCGGACAGTATGCTAGCGTCGCTCCAGAATGTTGAGCAAACAAACATAAAAAATTACATCAAAACTGTCACTTTTTGTATTTTGCTATTATTTTCATTATGTAATCCAAAAATACTTCCACATTCACATAGTACGATGGTTTTACAAATATTCATAGGTACCAACTGATTTTGACCCTTAGTTAGTTTTAGTTTTCTAGAAATCAAAGAGGGGCGTTTTGGCCAGGTGGGGCGCATTATGGAACGTACACACGGTCAAGCAGTTTGACCAACATTGACTCCGCCTCTCGTTTATTCAAACATCCATCAAGTTTTATCAACAGCGACACGAACAATCAATTTATTCGACCAACAATATCACACACGAACGACCGAAGCGCCAACTTGAGCACCAACTATCAAAAAATATATGGGGGTTTGTGCAACTTCACTACAAATGCTCAAACATGTTCGGCGAACCTTGACTCCACCCCGACAACTCAAACCAAAATCAAACCGTTTTAATTTTTTCCAACCGAGCCGCCAACTGTCAAATGGTTGTTCGAACAACTTCACACACGTTCAAACAAAGCAGCAACCGAAGCGTTTTCTTGGGGGCGGAGTCAATGTTCGTCAAACTGCTTGACTGGTGTGTACGTTGCATTATACCGTCTTACCCTATTTGTTATTGTAGTGTCAAATGAAAATAAACCGGTACTGTTGTCTAGATTCAGTTTTAAAAATAATTGTTAGGGAAGTTATGTATTCATAAGTTCATTCAGGTTTTCCTTACTGATTTTGATCTAAATTAGGCCGGTGGATGCAATTATGTAGTTTGGGAATTCCCCTTGAAACCCGTTCACAAAATCCGCTAAGAATTGTCAGAAAAATACATTAGAGGAATGCCGAATAGAATTATTTCAAATGCAGAATTTCTTTTGAAATTCTTCCAAAAACTCTTTCGTGCGTTTCAGAATTGTCTTCGGATTTCAGAAATTCTTTTTTGAATTTTTGGCGATATTTTTCAGGCATTCCTCCATATTTTTTTCCAAGGGATCCTTTCGAAATGAATTCTTTTGGAAATTCTTCTAGGAATATGTTTGAATACTGTTCCAGGATTTTCTCTGGAATTTGCTCCAGGAATTAATTTGGAAATTCCTACAATAATTCCTTCAGGAAATCTTTCTGGAATACAGAAACTTACTCGAAGTTTCCTTCAGGAATTGCTCCGCAAGTTTCGTACATAAGTTTCCCCGGAAGTACCTCGAGCAATTTCTCCGGGAGATTCTTGAAAAATGAAAATGCACGGGGCCCAAAGTCCGGCGGAAAATTTTCCCCAGGTGTGAGGCTACCTTTATCAGGAGAGGTAGCGAGGAAAAAAATTAGCGAATCCTGGAGAATTATCTTTTACAGAATCTCTTTTACATGAATTCTATACGGAATTCTTGGTATAAAAATGTGCACGGGATTATTGAATATAATTAAATAGGTGAACTGTTCCGATCTCCATCTCACTGAACATATATTCATCTCATCGGGAAGCAAAGTAATACAGCACCAATTTCGTCGCCTCTTTTTGTCAACATGCTTGCTGACAGCTGAAAAAAAATACAAAAATAATAAACAGTCCAAATTTCTTTTCATTGCTTTGTTTTTGATGGGATGAATATCGGAGCCATGGAATGAATTCCAGAAGTAGCTCCCCTATTTATATCCACCCAAAAGTGAATTCCACTATCCGCAAAAATCAGTTCACGCACTTAAACATATTTATTTATCATGATCTGATTAGTCAAGGCTAGAAATACTAGAATAAGAGATCGGCGAAGACGCCATCTTGTTTCCAATCGAACCGTCAAAAGCGGTTCCAATTCGACTTGTTTACTTTTTGCTTCCATAAGAAGCAAGCAAAAAGTTCAAGTGCTGCCAGTATAATTTTCACGATTTCATGCATTTTCATACGTTGCCATTTCGACAGTTTTTCACTCCGCCGGTCTCTGGTTATAGGGTTGCTAGTCAAGGCCAACGCACTGCCAGTGCACTGGATGTCCTGGATCATGTTTCGAATCAAAACAAACACGATGCTACTCACACCAACATATCCAATGACAGATGGAACTGAAAATGTTTTTTTATTCAGGGTTCGGGTTGGCACTGACCCAGGCTTAAAAACGAATTCGACGTAAGTTTGGAAGATGATATTAGCATTTCTTTATACTAATAGCTGAATGTTTACAAAAAGGAAAATAACAAAATCAGTTATTATTGATATGCTGAAGTTTCATTTATGCTGATAAATGAATAACAAAATTAGTTTTTTATGTGTTGTTCTACTGTATCCTACAATAATATATAACTAACAAATTTTACTATCGTAAGACAAACAACGAAACCTGATATCCCAGCAAAATTAGTTATTATTATGTCATTAATTTGTCATTCACCTCTACCCGGGATAGGTACAGCGTTTTAGATGGCCTGCGTAAAATCGTAGATGAAAGCTAGGTCCCCACTTTGTTCAGCAAAATTGCTAAATGATAGAACTAGAACAAAAAAAAAACGAAGGTCAAGTTTGGCTATACCCTGAAGACGCAGATATCCAAAACCTTGAGAAAATACCACTTCTGAGAGAGTGAACATGAATCCGAAATGATTTAATCATATACCACATTGTTCGATAAATCTGAACACTCAGTCAGGTTTAGTGATGCCAGTGATTAATGTTCAGTGATACGAGATGCTCAAGGTTCTCCAAAACATTCTAAAGTTGGGTTACCGGATCAACAAAGGCTTTTGAAATGTCATCATCATAATATCATAATAAGCATATGATTATAAATTCCATGAACATAAGATGTCCCCCAAAATGATCTTGGAGAACCAAGAACTTGCAAAAGAAATGAGTTTAATCCCTTCAACTCGATGGACCTGTTGCTTTGCTTAGCGATGCACGGATTTACCATTCAGGACTTGGTTGATTGGGTAGATTATATGATCTGAACTCCATGACGTTTTGAAGAACCTAAAAAATCTGTACTAGCTTTTAAAAGTAATGAGTGAAATCCTATCGCCTTAATGGACCTGCTGAGATGTTAATCGCTAAACGTACTTGGTTGGTCGGGTAGATCGAATGTTCTGAACTTCAGAACCTTTTTGGATACCCTGAAATAGTTCACGTTTATTCAGAACTAGATTATATGTCCTATGATGACACAGATGTTCATGGAAATATATCTCAGCTAAGGACATTTTGTTTCTAGACATAATTCTGATACATTCGAGGATATATTCTCCAGAACAGCTTGGACCGCCCAAGATATCAAAAAAAAAAAATTTCATTAAAATACTGCCTTTCAATAGTTTTGGCAGGATCCAGGGAGAAAACTGAAATCTGTATGTTAGATCTACATAAAAACAGTCGTGAATGAGCTGAATTCCACATCTATCTACATCATCTATTCCATAAATCTATCTGATTTACACCTCTTGAATATAACGCCTTGTATACTTGATTCTTGATACTTCGTCTGAAACATGGATTTGCAAATAAGGCGTTGACTGTCCCGGAAGCTGTTAATCTTATTTGAAACATCTAATAATATTGGAAATCCGTATTTATCCGTATTTTCACTGATTTTCTGGATCAGTTTTTCCTTGCGTATTTAGCGTGCATACGATGCAGCATTATCATCCATCCACTGAGCTTTTCAGGCTTTTGTTGCACATAACAATTAAGGAGGAAAAGTCTTTTGTCGTAACAAATGCACAGACAAAGGCATCATTCCTCGGCGGAACAACCATGACCCGCATCACCTTCACGCTCATGCTTCACTCTCAACCGGTGACCTCAAGTAGGGAAAAACGACTCATATTGCCTCCCCGAGGAAAATCACTTTTTTGCTAGTCTTTCATAGTTGCCGTGGTAGGGTAGGTGAAAAAATGTCAAAATAATAGACGGGAACTTGGAATTTACATATTTAGATAAATCAGCAATCAACGCGGCAATATTCTACAATGCACCACGAGCTAAATTTAAAAAACAGACTGTTTGTATTAAAAAAGCGAATGGCAAACGATTGATGCGTTGCTCTCTAAGTACTGCCACCTATCAAACAAATTCGCCCCAAGATTTTTAAAATATTTTTTTTGACGTAAACTACGTCTAAGGGGAAGACTCAGATACAGGGTGTAAATTTAATAATCAAATAATCATTATATTTGGGAGGAAGGTTAAGTTGAAATAATTTTCCTAAAGTGCAACCGTTAGGAACTGGAAAATTCTTCGATGAAATTCGGAGTTGTATGATTTTAGTGATTGAGAATGTTGATATTAGACGAACTTTCTTCATAGAACAAAGCATAATTGTTTGGCATCGGTAGCGGAATCATAGCATTAGTTCCGGTCTGAGCATAGGCTGTCATCACTAACGTGGCGTTTGCAACGATTTGGATGTTGTCGGCACAACATGAAATTTTCCCGCGAGACTAATTTTGTATTTTTCCTGTTGATTGAAAAAGAAATCGGTTCCGAGATGAACTTTATTCAAAGCGCAACGCTAACGTCGGTAATTAAATTCCAAGCAAGTATCGGAAGGAGACCATGAAAACAATTGATTTGCATTATGATTGAAAAAAATTGTATGACGTCAGTATTGATGTTTGCTACAGATTTTTTGACGTAAACTTCGTCCAAGGGGAAGACTTTGATACAGGGTTTAAAACGGAAATTTCCAAATTCTAGACTGTCACAAAAATTAGGATAGATTTCAAACGCTAATAGCGTCTTTATCTTATTTTCGACATTTGCTTATCAATCGATTCGGAAACCCTTCAGCAATTTGCAAATTCTATTGATACTATTGATTATCATTAATGCTTAATTTTTTTTCTACAACAAATATGATTTTGAAAAAGTATCACCGGCGCGTGCTTACTCGCAATCTACATGCTGATACATTTACAGTTACATCAAACAACTGAAAACCGAAATACGCCACTCCAAAATTACGAGGTGACAATGTTAGAAAGAGACAGAGGATAGGAAAAATAACACGGTGTGTAGTGCCTCCCCGAGTCACCTTAGGGCCACTTTCATTGATGGTAGCCGATCGTTAGTACTTCATATCAAATATCATATCATATCATAACATATCAAAGAATATTGTGGCCAAATTTTATAAAATTTGGTAAACAAAAACCTGACAATAATAGAACAAAACCTGCCAAAGCCGTCATTCCTCCTACATCATACAAGAAAATTTAAACTGAGCGCTGCTAATGTTAATGACGACGACCGCGCGACCCACACCATCGCCGGGAATAAAATTTCCGGTAGCAGCTCCGCCGATGCCGAAGGTGGTACCATGGTTTGCTCTCCGCGACGTCTCGAACGAAATGGCTCGCGCGCGCGGAAGAGCTGCTTTCTTGTAATCAATTAAGTTGAACCTGTAGCCACGCCCCTTTGGGGGGTGTGTGACGGTTACACAATATTTGCAGTCATACCGGACAACAAAGAGGAGGGACTAATGGGCCATCTTTATTGATTATAAAAAAAACTGCTCTCCCGCGCGCGCATGGCCCATTCCCGTTCGAGACAGCAGCACGTACGGACGTGTTTTTTGTTCGCGCATTTTGACGTTAACTACGTCTAAGGGGAAGCCTTGGATACAGGGTGCAAAATGAAAATTTCCAAATTGGGGACCGTCACGAAATCATGTAAGATTTCAAACGGTAATGGCGACTTTATCTTTCGACGGATTTTCGAGATTTTGTTATTAAAAGATTCGGAAACATTCCACCAATTTGCTTATTGTATTAAAACTATTCATTATCAACGGCAAACTATTGAAAATGTTATTTCTTTCCAAACCGGGTGAAAAATTCAAAAATAATCAATCTCGTTCATGAATCTCCAACACGGACATCAGATTGCAGTAAGGTACGGGCCTTTTGATCCACTGCTCCGTTTTTCCTGTGTATAAAAAGCCCCGTGTTTCGCGTGCGCGCGTCATTTTCATTCTGGATTTCATGGAAAGCGGACCAAGGCATTCAGAAGCGATCCTAGCGACAACGGCTGTGGTGGTACGGATGAAATTTTTTCGTTCGATAGTGGTGGCGTTTATTTGATAGGCTCAGATGTCGTATAAAACAACTCAACAGAGCCATTATCTTTTTAATATGATAATATTAGATGAACATTTTATAATGGTTTTTCCTAGTGAGCGTAAAGGACGGGGTTTTGACCCGATGTAAGGGTTTTTTCTTCCGCTGCGTCATCCACTGCTCCTCCGATTCTCTATTGCCCGGCGTCTGTAGCATTTCACACGTCGAGTGGTCCGTATTGTGACCGTCACTTTCACTCGTACGTTTTCTTTCAGATTTCTCAGTATTCGGATTGGACACATCCATTAATAACTCAGTCTCCTTTTCCGATTCATATCCCGTATAGACCGAAGGATCCTCTTCCACCACTACCGAAGCGTAAGTAACGTTTTTGCTAGTTTGCTTTTTCTGCTGCTTTGCGAAGTCCTGTCGTTGTTTCTTTTGTTTTAACTGGTGGAATTAAATGGACAGTACTTAATTCGTCTTAGACGGTTTAATTCATTCCACTAAAAGAGCTTAATATATTTTTCTTTCTTTTGTTGTTCCCGGGGTTTCTACTTGGGACAGATGTTTATCCGGTGTCCGTCCATTTTGCAGAGGAAACATTTATTCTTGTTTCCTTCATAAAATATGTTCCTATTCCGGTTCATGAAATGTAGCGATGAAAGGATTTCCTTCTTCGCATTCATATGCACGCCACGTACACCAGTGTACGCGTCGAGGAAAAGTTCAGCGGGAAATTTTTCGCGAACAGTTAGTTCATGGTCAGTAACCTCAGGGGGAAGGTCGTGCACCCGCACATATTGAATGTAGTTCCCCGCATGAGACATGCATACAGCGGCGACTTTTCCATCCGCATAATGGAAAGTTAGATCCTCCGAGTTGGAAGTCAATGTATGCAGCATTGCTTCCTCCGTTTTAAACTTGATGAACATGGCTTTCTCTTGCGATATTCTATAAACAGCCTCAATTTGGCCGTAATCAGTCTCCAACATTCTCACAAAATGAACAATTTCGCTCATGTTTGGCTTTTCACTGCCAATCGGGAAAGTAAACTCTATTGTGTTTTTAACCTCACACATCGTAACGACAAAAGCGATCGAAGTGATGGCAAAGACAATGTACTGAAAAACAACAGACAGCTACCGCGTGGTTCGTACCGAACAAACAACTTGTTACTCTGTCAAGAGCTAAAAGCAGACTGTAGTAGTTGTTGTTGGTGAGGCACATAATTGGGAATGAATAGAGATGTCGCAAATTAATCGATTACTTCGATTAATCGATTCATCGTTGTGATAATCGATTAATTTTGAATCGATTATTACCCAACGATTAATCGATTCAATAATCGAGAGGAATCGTGAGTAATCGATTAGTTACTAATCGATTAATCAGAATTTTACGACATCATAAGGATGTCGAAAATTAATTGATTATTTCGATTAATCGATTCATCGTTGTGATAATCGATTAATTTTGAATCGATTACTATACAATGATTAATCGATTCAATAATCGACAAGAATCAAGAATAATCGATTAGTAACTAATCGATTAATCGGGATTTTACGACATCTCTAGGAATGAATCGGATCTTTTCAGAACCACCATTATGTTTGGGAGGAAGGTTAAGTTGAAATAATTTTTCTATAGTGCAAACGCTAGGAACTAGAAAATTTTTCAGTGAAATATTCTAGCGTGACTCTGAGCTCAATTATATGATGTTTGTCTACCACTTAACTACTCTTCGTGCTGTGGATTTAATTTTGAACAATGATTCAGTGATTTATAAGTGATTGAGAAAGTTGATATAAGACGAACTTTTTTCATAGAACAAAGCATAATTGTTTGGTATTGGTAGCGGAATCATAGCATTACTGCCAGTCCGAGCGCGCGTCAGAAGGAGAAGCTGCAAATGGATGGAAATAAAACCTTAAACAAGTAGCAGGCTACCTACTAGAATTATAATCTTGATGGGAAATTTAACTTGACTGTTACTGCTATCCACGCGAATAATTATCGGCAGTGTCTTTTTATAACGCGCGCATGTGATTCTACTACCAATGGAAAACAATCTGCTATCACCAAGCAATTAAGTTTTACTTTGAACAAAATTCATCTCGCCTCAAGTTGTGACTTAAGAGCTACTTTCTCTGATGGTAGCCAATCATTAATACTTCTGACAAGAAAATTTAATCTGAGCGCGAACGACCGCATGAACCACACCATCGATGAGAATGAAATTTCCGGTAGCAGCTCCGCCGAAGCCGATGGTGGGACTACGATCTGCTTTTCGCGACATCTCGAACGAAATGGCTCGGGCGCGCGGCTTTCTTGTAATCAATAAAGTTAGACCTGTAGTCACGCCCCTTTAGTAAGTGTGTGACGGGTACACAATATTTGCAGTCATACCGGACAACAAAGAGGCGGGACTAATGGGCCATCTTTATTGATTATAAGAAAACTGCTTTCCCCCGCGCGCGTGGCATTTCATTTGAAATATCGCGGAGAGCGGTCCCAGCATCGGTAGAGATGTCGCAAATTAATCGATTACTTCGATTAATCAATTATTTGTTGTGATAATCAATTAATCTTTAAATCGATTACTTCCCAAAGATTAATCGATTCAATAATCGACAAGAATCGAAAGTAATCGATTAATCGGGATTTTACGACAACTATAAGATTTCGATTACTTCAATTAATCGATTCATCGTTATGATAATCGATTAATTCTGATTCGATTACTACTCAACGATGAATCGATTCAATAATCGTCAAGAATCGAGAGTAATCGATTAGTTACTAATCGATTAATCGAGATTTTACGACATCTCTAAGCATCGGCGGAGTTGCTGAGCAAATTTTATTCCAAATACATATGGGATATTGGAAAATCGGTTCTTCTCAGGGCTTCCATTCTATACAAAGGAAGATTGAGGCGAGGCGAACTTTTTTCAAAGTGCAAATTAACCGCTTGGAGACGCCATAAAGTTGCCTGGCGTCCGTAGCAGAATCACGAGCGCGCGTCGGAGGGAGATGCTACAAATATGTATTCGCATGGATGGCTTCAGTGGCTTATTGACAAGTTTTATCATGTAAAAGTTATATGATCTTTAAGAGAATGCTCCACATATGCCTCAACATGAAAACCGTATTAAAATTTGATTCTAACATGAAAATACACTTGAAAATGTAAATTTTCACTGCATAGGCTGAATTATTATAAGATTTGAAGTTTATAAATAAGTTTATAAATAATGCATCTCAATCAAAAGATCTATTATAATTGAATATTGTGCACACATGTTTGCACTGATACAAATCTGAATTTATCATAAAACTTGTGTTTTCAAAAACCACTCTCTATGGGGCAATATGGGCATACCTGCACAGAGCAAGATATTAAGGTCACTCCTGACGGAATCCAAGATTAAAAGTGCTCGCGTTTTCGGTGGCACACCACTCGATACGGAAGCAACGCACAACTGTCATTTTTATTATTTCACGCATGCTGCGACGCAGCAAAGCTAAATCAACAAAAATGACAGTTGTGCGCCGCCTCTGAATCGAGTAATGTGCCCCCGAAAACGCGAGCACTTTTAATCTTGGATTCCGTCAGGAGTGACCTTAAGCCTTAATATGCCAACAAATTCAAATTTCAGGTGCCGAATACAAGAATATTATCATCTATGTTAGATTCATTACGGATAAATTACAACACCGTAATACTGGGATCGGAACAGATAAAATGACTATTCACCAATGCAAACGGTGAAGAGTGCCAAATCGGTTCGGTCCGGTGTTGTGTGGTTTATTAATCTCATTTTGTATAGAATACTCTAAACTGTTGTAGGAATATCATATTCATCTATATTTAAACGCTTTTTTGTCCAAGAAAAACATTTTGCATGGGTGGCCCATACTGCCCCTAATGGTGGCTCATTTTGCCCCGTATAGTCGGGAGCAGACATTAAAATCAATACATTTTCAAAAGTGCATTCCAACAATTTCCAAACTTATTTTTCACCATTCATCGACGTAATATGAAAGGTAACAGTCTCTAGTATGAGTCAACTACATTAGAATGATGATTTTTTGAGCTTTTCAGCGCTTTTCGGAACGATTTCCTTAGGTGGCCCATATTGCCCCGATCACCCCTATTTGGTTTTGTTATTCCAGCCTATGGCGTGGGTCGTGTGGTCGTTAGTGATTCGAAATATGCATTATTGGGAATTAATCGATTCTTCTCATGGACACCATTTTAAACATAGGAAGATTGAGGCGAGACGAATTTGTTCAAAGTACGACGTCGTAGCAGAATTACGTTGCCGTTCGTAGCAGAATAACGAGCGCGTATTGTAGAGAGCTGCTGCAAATATGTATTCTTGCACTGGCACTAGATTCTTCATTTCACCAAACTGCTTTACGTAGTTTACGTTGGGCAGTCGTGTCTTGTACATAACCCTTATGATTTTTATGAAACATTTATGATAGTTCTGAAATTTTGAAATGTTTGTATGAGAGTCCCATATCCATGAAATTGTTTCAATTGAACAATCATAGCACTAGCTGCTACTTGAGACAGTTTATCTCTTCTTCCCCATATAACTTCGCCGCGCCTAGCAGTGGCTGTTTGTATGACTTTTCGTTAATCGCACAGCTCGTTTAACCTTTTAATCACGTTCCACAGCATCATAACTGTTTCCCGTTTTGTTTCCATAATCCAGAAAAGGTAATAGCGAAGTTTTAACTAACGACGATGGTGTTGTATGGTTTGGATGAAGCTGTCATTAAGGATGATCCTGTTCTGCGAAAATGGCAACGTTAAATATAATGATTTGAATATTCAAGATCACGAACAACAGCGATTGCTGTTAAGGATGTGTATCCTGTTATCCATTGGGTAATCCATGGATAACAGTTGACAGATAAGATTGAATTCAAGCCATATATATATACTTTTTTCGCTAAGGTAAGTAAAGATAGTAAGTATCCAAATTCATGCTTTCAGAAATATTCTGATTGTAACTTGATCGCCTTCTATTTATTATCTCTTCCATATTTTTTATTCTTGCTAACCCAATTCAAAACTGTTTGTCTATTAAAACAACAAGCATCTTCAACTCCTTTGAAAACGTACACACTTCGAAAAAGCCATGTAATTTTAGATGCTTCGAGACCGACACCCACGAGCATCATTATTGATGCGAAACTGTGTCATGATAAATGTGAAACTAGGTTCACTTTTAAATTTACACGTCTGTATTATTGAAACAAAAATGATAAAGTACCAGACGGGAATCGAACATTAGTTCGCCGCGTGAGCGCCACTCACGTTACCACCCAGCCATCACCGCTTCATGAGGAAGCAGAGATCAAAATGAAATAAGTTCTACATTCTTCCGCGTATGCTATGTTCATTGCATCAACCCGTCGGCTGCTTGGGTGTTGGGTGCGTGTGTTGTCATTTCATACGTTCATCGCTCCGGTTGCTGTGCTTTGGGTTCGATGGATGTAAATTTTAGTTTGTTCTTCATTGAAACTGTGGCGATTGGACTGAAACTTTCGTGTGCATCCAAATTGACTGAAAGATACATCTCAATTCATATTACGTCTTGCGTTATTGTGTCAGTTTTCTCAATCACGTCACCTGTAACATTACGGTATAGCCCTTACTGTTGATAAACATATTTAAGGAAACAGCCATAAACATTTACCCACGAAAGGATGGCAAACATTCATGGACTTAGTACTACAACTTAAACGAGCTTGAAATTGAATGCACAGGATGTTAAATTAAGCCATAAATATGTTCATCCCACTATAAATTTGGAATCTCAATCACTTTCCCCATGCATGGCAATGCAACGTATGGTCATAAAATGATGGTAGTAAAACTAATGGCACAGAAGGAAAATTGACGCTCGATGCTCAAATGTGAAACAATAAATCACACGCGTATTAATGACGTTGTCATTTACAGGAAGGGTTCAAAAATAAAATCGTGGACTGAGGGATGGGTGGTGCCACGTTCCGGTCAGTTTGGATGTAAATCAAACGGAATGTCCGATAATCAGTTTTATGAATTTGGTAGCACTGTAGTCGTTACCGAAGGATTCCAAAAACATGACGTGGAATATTATGATATGATACATTATACGTTATATTGATAAATGAGTAACTTTATTTTATAGTGTGTTCACAACATTGCTTTTGAGCTCCTCCTTTACGTATCTATTTATCTTTGGAATTTTTGTTTCATTACTCTAGAACGATTTGCTTTCACATATTTCATTAGTAATTAGTTGAATTATTAACCTTTTGATACCTGAAGAGCAGCAGGGACTATGTCCAAGGGCTTGACGATCCCTCCCCAGGCCATCTGCGAGTTGTGGGGCTTGCCTAGGATGTGGTGGGGTTTGACAGTGGGCCCTGTTAAACCTCTATAAAAAGCTGCATGTATCCGCAAGTAGGCCCCACCAAAGCGACCGTGTGCCGCTCAAAGCGCACAAGCCCAAGTCCTGGTGTTAGGTGGGACGCTAAACAGCCCTGACACGACGGCCCTCCGACGAGACAGGAGGTTTGCGCAGGCCCAATAAGCCGCCTAGAAAACCAATCATTACGAACAATATAAGAGATAATGCGACTCGATATAATCGGCAAAGACCTAGGCGACGAATACAGGATCACGATTGGAAGCTTGGAACATGGAATTGCAAGTCGCTAGGTTTCGCAGGTTGCGACAGGATGATCTACGATGAATTACATCCCCGCAACTTCGACGTCGTGGCGCTGCAGGAGATTTGCTGGACAGGACAGAAAGTGTGGAAAAGCGGGCATCGAGCGGCTACCTTCTACCAAAGCTGTGGCACCACCAACGAGCTGGGAACCGGCTTCATAGTGCTGGGTAAGATGCGCCAACGCGTGATTGGGTGGCAGCCAATCAACGCAAGGATGTGCAAGCTGAGGATTAAAGGCCGTTTCTTCAACTATAGCATCATCAACGTGCACTGCCCACACGAAGGGAGACCCGACGACGAGAAAGAAGCGTTCTACGCACAGCTGGAGCAGACATACGATGGATGCCCACTGCGGGACGTTAAAATCGTCATCGGTGACATGAACGCACAGGTAGGAAGGAGGAAATGTATAGACCGGTCATCGGACCGGATAGTCTGCACACCGTATCGAATGACAACGGCCAACGATGCATAAACTTCGCAGCCTCCCGCGGAATGGTAGTCCGAAGCACCTTCTTTCCCCGCAAAAATATCCACAAGGCCACATGGAGATCACCTAACCAAGAAACGGAAAACCAAATCGACCACGTTCTAATCGACGGTAAATTCTTCTCCGACATCACGAACGTCCGCACTTACCGCAGTGCGAATATTGAATCCGACCACTACCTCGTTGCAGTATGCCTGCGCTCAAAACTCTCGACGGTGTACAACACGCGTCGAAGTCGGACGCCGCGGCTTAACATTGGGCGACTACAAGACGGTAGACTAGCCCAAGAATACGCGCAGCAGCTGGAAGTGGCACTTCCAACGGAAGAGCAGCTAGGCGCAGCGTCTCTTGAAGATGGCTGGAGAGATATTCGATCCGCCATTGGTAGCACCGCAACCGCTGCACTTGGCACGGTGCCCTCGGATCAGAGAAACGACTGGTATGACGGCGAATGTGAGCAGTTAGTGGAAGAGAAGAATGCAGCATGGGCGAGATTGCTGCAACACCGCACGAGGGCGAACGAAGCACGATATAAACAGGCGCGGAACAGACAAAACTCGATTTTCCGGAGGAAAAAGCGCCAGCAGGAAGATCGAGACCGTGAAGAAACGGAGCAACTGTACCGCGCTAATAACACACGAAAGTTCTATGAGAAGTTAAACCGTTCACGTAAGGGCCACGTGCCACAGCCTGATATGTGTAAGGACATAAACGGGAACCTTCTTACGAACGAGCGTGAGGTGATCCAAAGGTGGCGGCAGCACTACGAAGAACACCTGAATGGCGATGTGGCAGACGAAGATGGCGGTTTGGTGATGGACCTGGGAGAACGCGCGCAGGACAGAATTCTACCGGCTCCGGATCTCCAGGAAATCCAGGAGGAGATTGGCCGGCTGAAGAACAACAAAGCCCCTGGGGTTGACCAACTACCAGGAGAGCTATTTAAACACGGTGGTGAGGCACTGGCTAGAGCGCTGCACTGGGTCATTACCAAGATTTGGGAGGAGGAAGTTTTGCCGCAGGAGTGGATGGAAGGTGTCGTGTGTCCCATCTACAAAAAGGGCGATAAGCTGGATTGTAGCAACTACCGCGCAATCACATTGCTGAACGCCGCCTACAAGGTACTCTCCCAAATTTTATGCCGTCGACTAGCACCAACTGCAAGGGAGTTCGTAGGGCAGTACCAGGCGGGTTTTATGGGCGAACGCTCCACCACGGACCAGGTGTTCGCCATTCGCCAAGTACTGCAGAAATGCCGCGAATACAACGTGCCCACACATCATCTATTCATCGACTTCAAAGCCGCATATGATACAATCGATCGGGACCAGCTATGGCAGCTAATGCACGAACACGGTTTTCCGGATAAACTGACACGGTTGATCAAAGCGACGATGGATCGGGTGATGTGCGTAGTTCGAGTTTCAGGGGCATTCTCGAGTCCCTTCGAAACCCGCAGAGGGTTACGGCAAGGTGATGGTCTTTCGTGTTTGCTATTCAACATCGCTTTGGAAGGGTAATACGAAGAGCAGGGATTAACACGAGTGGTACAATTTTCAATAAGTCCGTCCAGCTATTTGGTTTCGCTGACGACATAGATATTATGGCACGTAACTTTGAGAAGATGGAGGAAGCCTACATCAGACTGAAGAGGGAAGCTAAGCGGATCGGACTAGTCATCAACACGTCGAAGACGAAGTACATGATAGGAAGAGGTTCAAGAGAAGACAATGTGAGCCACCCACCGCGAGTTTGCATCGGTGGTGACGAAATCGAGGTGGTAGAAGAATTTGTGTACTTGGGCTCACTGGTGACTGCCGAAAATGACACCAGCAGAGAAATTCGGAGACGCATAGTGGCTGGAAATCGTACGTACTTTGACTCCGCAAGACGCTCCGATCGAATAGAGTTCGCCGCCGTACCAAACTGACAATCTACAAAACGCTAATTAGACCGGTAGTCCTCTACGGACACGAGACCTGGACGATGCTCGTGGAGGACCAACGCGCACTTGGAGTTTTCGAAAGGAAAGTGCTGCGTACCATCTATGGTGGGGTGCAGATGGTGGACGGTACGTGGAGGAGGCGAATGAACCACGAATTGCATCAGCTGTTGGGAGAACCATCCATCGTTCACACCGCGAAAATCGGACGACTGCGATGGGCCGGGCACGTAGCCAGAATGTCGGACAGTAACCCGGTGAAAATGGTTCTCGACAACGATCCGACGGGCACAAGAAGGCGAGGTGCGCAGCGGGCAAGGTGGATCGATCAGGTGGAAGATGACTTGCGGACCCTCCGTAGACTGCGTGGTTGGCGACGTGTAGCCATGGACCGAGCCGAATGGAGAAGACTCTTATATACCGCACAGGCCACTTCGGCCTTAGCCTGAATAAATAAATAAATTGATACCTGAAGAAGGTTAATATTCAATTGATGGATTCCTAATACTCAGATGTGTACAGTTTCTCTTCTCTTCTTCTTATTAATTATGTTGCTACGCCAGAAGTAAAGGAGACAAAGTGCTTTGCTCTAATAATCAAATATCTAAACATTGGAAGCCACTCCTACAGTGAACCGTATCGTTGACCCGAAATAATTAAATGCTTCCTCCAACGTACCGTCCTAAGCAAATAAAACATAGCTTCTTACAGCTGCATCTAGGTTCATGAAAGCTGTAACTAGCCGCGAACGTCATTGTGTAACACCGGAAGAGCAGAATACCCAAGTCACACTGAACTTAAGCAGCTTCACGAAGTCCCCGCCAGCCAGTCAGTAGAGGTTGTCCTGTGATATTACTGCACACAAACTGCAAATGGCTTGCTCTCAAGAAGGCTGCGGAAACAGCCACCAGGATACAAAGCAGCACAAGGCGTTTCGTTGGTCGGCTGGCGGTGTTGGCCAGGATGTAGAATAATTAATGCTAAACCACGACGGCCTTGTCGCATTGTCACAAACATGAAGCTCCTTGCGTGCTTTTTGGTATCACAATACAAAGGTTTGGAGGTCATAAATACTAGTTTCAACAGAAGTTTTACATCTCACCTTAATGACTGAACTGAGTGAACCGAAACGTTCGATGACGTTACAACTTGTATGCTAAAAAACGAAATACCTTCCTTATGATATTTATCTTTTTGTCAATTATAATTCCGTTTTCGCAATTTTCATGCAAATTTTCTCGAACTGAGAAATTGCATTACTACCGTACCGTATTTTCAATACATGCATAGCGGAAGGAAAGCTAATAGACAGAATTGGGAAAGGCAGATGCAAGCTGTCCATGATGCCATTTTTCACCTTGACCAAGCAATTATCTATCATCAGCATTTCCATGATTCCGTACTCACCATAGGCAAGCATTTGAATCCAGCGTTTCACCGCCACAGAACTACTTGCCGGCTGCGTTCGGTCTAGATAATTTTGCAAGGTCCTGTAACAACGATGTCACGTTTCCACCACGTTGGTTACCGTTCTCATTATGAGGGTTTTACAGTCTAACGCGCACGTCTAGCGGTTTCAGGCCACCGTTAGATCAAAATACGTTAGATTTGAAATGAAATGAGTCAATTGAGAAATTGTTAACTTGTGCAGGGACATGTGTGGAGTGATATTTTTTTCGTCGATGGAAAGCAAAGGTAATTGATTATTATTTGGAGGATAGTGTGTTACTGTTGCGCGTCGTTTCTGTTATCCAAAACGCGATCCTCCATAGTTTGTGTATGCCACCAGGCATGAATGGTGAGGAGCTTTTAAGCTCGGCTCTAAGACACTTCGCACGATCCGGTATCGCTGTGCTTCGTGGAGTTAAGAAATAAATCAATTTTTGTCCGTTCAATCGTGTTCCTGCTTGGTGTTCAGGTAGTTAGTTCGTGTTGCTTTGAGCGACCGAATAATAGTTATTCAAAATCATTGTGTAAAACATTGGCACACTTATCAGAGTGAATCCGAATCCAACGATGCCTGCTGACTAACTGATAATCCTTCCTGTGGTTTATGTGGACACGCAGAGGTAAACATGGTCTTCAAATAATAACAACCACCTACTAATACTTACTACAGACTTACTAAAGGTTATTATGCACAGCGCGTCGTATGTGAAGCTTCTTTGTAACACAAAAAGCGCAAGAGGTGGAGTCTATTTACATCTTACGGCAATGTAAATAAAAACACAAAATCCAACTAGGAATCGAATCATGGACCTTCAGATTCCAATTCTATTTAGAGATTCTGCCAAGTGCACTACATAAACAACCAAGTTATTTGTAATATTATTGTTCCTTTAAGGCAGTGGATCCCAAATTGTAGGTCGCGAAAGACGAATCTTAATTCATAATTTTGTTACTATTTTTTCTCACAAATCACAAATCTATCTATCAAAGGATCGAAGTAATGATTGGGTGATTGAAGAACAACAAACCTGACGAGGTCAACGGCCTTTTTTTTAGTTATACGATATTTGGACAAGTAGAAAGAAGTCCTATACTACCCAAATCTAAACCCCAAACCCAATCCAAAACCAATCCTAATCCAATTCGAATCCAATCTAAATCAAATCCAAATCTATTTAAAATCCAATCCAAATCTAATTCAAATCCAATCCAAATTCAATCCTAATCAAATCGAAATCCAATTCAAATCCAATCTGAATAAATTTCAAATCCAATCCAAATCCAACCCAAATCCAATCCACATCCAATCCAAAAAAATTGACGAAATTTTGACAAATACAATGATGGGATAAAAAGTTATTTATTATGATTTGTTCAATATAACGCGAACTCATTTTAAACTAATTTCACAAAATCAATGCATTTGGTACCTGGTGGGTCGCAAGTAATATGGGATTCTGCTAGGTGGATCGCATATCCAAAAGTTTGGGAACCTCTGCTCTAAGGGAACATGCGGGACTGATAAAAATAAAAGTAAACTGCAGCAGAGCACAAAATATTTTGTAGTACAATATGCCACATATAGAACCCAATCACCCAAAAAATAATTTTAGAGGCAGATTGCGATACCAGTGCAACGGAAATGAAACATTGTGTGTTTCTGAAACCGGATAGCGGGTACATTGTGATTTGATGTATTTCAAGATTGAAGAAAGTTGATATTTTAAAAATGTTGCACGTGCTGCTTGGGGTAAATATGTGTAGCTAAGCTAAGTTAAAAAATTACTTACTATATCTGAAACTCGATTTGTGCAATTACACAACATGTGGAAGATTTAGTTCGGAAAATGTATTGAAGGATAACCACTTCCTTTGGAAGGGAAAGTAGGGAAAGCACCTGTCTAGCGTACTGATTTCGTGGGATCAAACCCCGCCGAAGGGAGTGGTTATCCTCCAATACATTTTTCGAACTAAATCTTCCACATGTTGTGCAATTGCACAAATCGAGTTTCAGACATAGTAATTAATTTCCACTCCGGGTGGCTAATACCCGGAATATAGGCAATTAACTCTCTGCGTCTGTTCTCCAGGAGGTGCGGCTCCAACGGCGTCTGCCTGGTACCCAGCGGCTGATCAACGAAATGCTGTATCGCGTCAGCTATACCTAAGGTGGCAGCCCCACTAGCGCGATATAGGTAACGCGACCCCGGTAAGGTAGCTTACTGAAGCCTTTCAAATACCACGAAAAATGGAGATAGGGGAAGTGGGGGTAGCACGCCCATAGGGGTTAAAACGCGCCACCCCTGAATAAGGTTAAATATCCCCATTTTGATTATTTTCAATAGTCTATACGATAAAGCAATGAAAAATATTGCCATTGGATACATATATTTCATGATTTTTCTCTAGTTATACATGAAAAACTCGAAAAAACGATTTTTGCGTGTTTTGATGCAATTCTAGCTCAGTGGAATTTAAGGCTCCCCCAGACCTAAGCGATTTCATCGCCGCGACGGCGACAACTAGTCGCCACGATTCTATCGCTTGGTCGCTGCAGGCAATGTTCTATTTTCGCTTCCATACCAACGGCGACAGAATCGCTGTCGCCAAGCGATAGAATCGCGTCGCGACTGTCGCATCGCGTGTGTTTGGGGGAGCCTTTTTGTCTTTCTGTCGCTGTTATACATTGATAAATTAATAATTGAGCCATGAGCCATGCTGCTTACTCGTGTTCTTTATGTTCCACACGAAATCGTCGTCAAAAATGGTTTTAAAACGATTTTATGGGCCTTCAAACTTCTGAGGTCGGTGTGGGGCATTACGCCCATGCTCATTTCGTATGACCGAAACAGCTGAAACATTCGGTTAATTGCCTTAATGTAGGCAATTAAAATGAAAATCAGTACGATAAGCACATGCGCGTTTTAACCCATCCACTGGCGCATCTCACCCGCATGGTTTCAAAATCATTTTTTTTCGGGTGCTTTTTAAAAATCAAATTTCTGTGCAATAAAATGGACAATTAGATATCTGTTATCGGTAGTCAGTCGCAGATATGCTGTTCTTCAGTATGCGCTGATGAAAACTGGCTGAAATGGTGGTTTTCATTGATAAAAATGGCATTTTCCTTAACGTGGGCGTCCTACCCCCAGTTCCCCTAGAAGAAGAAGAGAACTTTATTTTTGGCAACCGACCCGGCAACGAAATAAGGAAACTCGGTACCTGGAATGTCAGGACCCTAAATCAACGGTTCTCAACCTGGGGTACATGTACTCCTGGGGGTACCTTCGTTGGTCCCAGGAGGTACCTTGGACACAAAAGCGTAATGGCGGATGTATTACAGTTTTAATAAAAACTTATTGATGAAGTTTTTATAATTTTTATTCTACGAACGATGAACGATTAGTAAATCAAATACTTCTGAATCCTGCCCACTCCGATCAGCATAGTGTATGAATATAATCCCTTATCCCATCCCTTGAAGGATGACACATTGTATGGGACAAAAGATCAAAAGGGCAAAACGTCGAATCAATTGAAAATTTTCATTGTGATCTACCTGAACGGGACAAAATGATGAATAATACGGTAAGAACATGTTTCTGTTCTGAAATTTTGAATCTTAAGGCTCGGAAGCCGAGAAAGTGTAAATTTGTTTCTTGTCCAGTCGTGATTCTCCAGTAAGCAGAGCGATCGGCCGGTCACCGAAGTTTTGTTCTCCCTTGTGCGGGTGAGTAAGTTAATCGGAAAGTGAAAATTTAGTTCGCATCGAGTTGTGTAGTGCGGTCAATAATTAAAATAATTAGCGTTCGATCGATTGTGTTTGTTTATATTTCAAACTACACGCTATACACGGCAGACCGTTTACCAAAACGAACCTTGCCACACTTCCTACCCCATATATCCAACATCCCAGTGATTGCTCGTGGAAGTGCAGATGACTCGTCGGCTTCTATCGAAGCGAGTATCACGTCAACAATTTCCTACCTATTCCTCAATTGACCTGCATTCGGACACGGCCGGCGCTGGTATTGCTTTATATTGCGTCACCAGTTTTTACGCATTGAGGATGATGTTAGTCCCAAACATCATCTGTTGGTTCTTTGTGTAATTACAGCTGGCCTGGCAATAACGGAGTAGCAACCGTGGGCGGTCAATCATGCTCATGCTCATGCTCATGAAACTTTGAATCCTAAGGCTCGGAAGCCTATATTTGGGAGACATTAAAGTAACGAAAAGCTCAGTAGCTTCATTGGAAGAGCTTCGTGAGCCCCCTTTCAAGAGGCTCGGAAGGCTCCTTTCAAGAGGCTCGGAAGCCTCCTTTCAAGAGGCTCGGAAGCCTCCTTTCAAGAGGCTCGGAAGCCTCCTTTCAAGAGGCTCGGAAGCCTCCTTTCAAGAGGCTCGGAAGCCTCCTTTCAAGAGGCTCGGAAGCCTCCTTTCAAGAGGCTCAGGCCTCCTTTCAAGAGGCTCAGAAGCCTCCTTTCAAGAGGCTCAGAAGCCTCCTTTCAAGAGGCTCAGAGCCTCCTTTCAAGAGGCTCAGAGCCTCCTTCAAGAGGCTCAGAAGCCTCCTTTCAAGAGGCTCAAGCCTCCTTTCAAGAGGCTCAGAAGCCTCCTTTCAAGAGGCTCAAGCCTCCTTTCAAGAGGCTCAGAAGCCTCCTTTCAAGAGGCTCAGAAGCCTCCTTTCAAGAGGCCTCAGAAGCCTCCTTTCAAGAGGCCTGAAGCCTCCTTTCAAGAGGCTCAGAAGCCTCCTTTCAAGAGGCTCAAGCCTCCTTTCAAGAGGCCTCAAGCCTCCTTTCAATAGGCTCAGAAGCCTCATTACAAGAGGCTCAGAAGCCTCCTTCAAGAGGCTCGGAAGCCTTCTTCCAAGAGGCTCGGAAGCCTCCTTTCAATAGGCTCGGAAGCCTCCTTTCAAGAGGCTCGGAAGCCTCCTTTCAAGAGGCTCGGAAGCCTCCTTTCAAGAGGCTCGGAAGCCTTCTTTCAAGAGGCTCGGAAGCCTCCTTTCAAGAGCCTCGGAAGTCTCCTTTCAAGAGCCTCGGAAGCCTCCTTTCAAAAGGCCCGGAAGCCTCCTTTCGACAGGCTCGGAAGCCCCTTTCAATAGGCTCGGAAGCCTCCTTTCAAGAGGCTCGGAAGCCTCCAAAATTTCTCAACGTTTTGGAGGAAGCTTGATGTATAAACTTAATTTGAATTGGAAAGTTTCAATTCCGTTTTTCATGTATCTTAGGGTTCTTTCTCTCAATTTCATCTCAATAATGTAACGCTAAATTTTGTGATTCTACCCTTCCCCACGTAACGCTTTTTGTATGGAAGGTTTAATTTTTTTGTATGGATCGTAACGCACGGCTTTACCACCTCCCTCCTCCTTTAGCGTTACGTAATTTGTGAAAGAACCCTATTATAAATTAAACTTATTATGAGGGGGTACCTTAAAGAATTCAAAAGTTCGAAGGGGTACCTCTCAGAGAAAAGGTTGAGAGCCGCTGCCCTAAATAAACCTGGACGAGTGAGTCTTCTGGCTCGTGAACTGCAGAAGGTTGGAGTGAACGTGGCCGCTATCCAAGAACTCCGATGGCCTTGATCTGGAGAACGTGACTTCCGAGCCGTGGACCCCACGACCAACACTGCATTCAAGTATAACATCTATCACAGCGGCGGCGAAAAAGCATAGCATGGAGTTGGTTTCGTAGTGATGAGCAAGTAGATAAAGCGAGTAATGCGGTGGAAACCCATTAGCAAACGAATCTGTGTGTTGAGGATACGGGACAAATTCTTCAATTACAGCCTAATCAACGTTTACGCACCGACAAACGATAAATCCGACGACGTGAAGGACACGTTTTATGAATGTTTTGATAAAGCCTATGAAGAGTGCCCAAAGCATGACGTGAAAATTGTAATCGGAGATGCTAACGCTCAGAGAGGACTTTTTTCGTCCCATAATTGGTAGGGAGAGCCTTCACTTCGCTACCAATGACAACGGCCTACGGCTAGTAAATTTCGCTGCTGCCAGAGGGATGGCCATCAGTAGCACCTACTTTGCACGAAAGAACATCCGAAAGCACACCTGGAGGCACCCAACTGGTGAAACCTGCAACCAGATAGACCATGTTCTGGTGGATGGGCGCCATTTCTCGGATGTTTTCGATGTGCGGACATTCAGAGGTCCGAACATTGACTCTGATCACTATCTCGTTGTCAGTAAAATTCGATCACGGTTATCAACTGTATCGAACGAAAGATGCGTTACAGTGAACGATGCGTTACAATATACAGCGATTGTCGGCGGAAGGATTATCAGCTGAGTACCGCCAGAAGCTCGACGAACGGATAAGTACAATCAACGTTAGCGACAACATCAACGATCTATGGGAGTCGATTCATGGAGCGGTGAGCACAACAGCACGAGAAGTGGTAGGTACTGCACAGAGGCGACCCAGGACGGGTTGGTTCGATGTGGAGTTTCAGAGAGTGACAGACGAGAAGAACGTTGCCAGAAGCCGGATGTTGGTGTCGGGTACCCGATCGAATAAAGATCGGTACAAGGAAGCAAGAGCAGCCGAAAAACCAACCCACCGCAGGAAGAAGAAAAAATATGAAGAACAAGTGATTAGCGAGGCGCAGGAAAAAATGGAGCAGAACGATATGTGGAGGTTCTATGAGTCTGTCAATGGCGTGCGGAGAAAGACAGCGCCATCTCCCGTCATGTGCAACGACCAACAACTCGCCTACACTAGATGAGGTTAAAAAGATATTAAAGAGCTGAAAAACAATAAGGCTGCGGGGAAGGACCAGCTCCCTTCTGAACTTCTCAAACATTGCAGTGAGCAGCTTTATGAAGTTCTGCACCATATTATGTCGAAAATATGGGAAGACGAGGAAATGCCTGCTAGCTGGTTGGACGGCCTCATTTGCCCTCTCTTTAAGAAAGGGCACAGAATGGAGTGCGCCAATTACCGAGGAATAACCCTCCTTAATTCGGCGTGCAAAATTATGTCCCGTATTCTGTTCAACAGATTGAGACCGCTTAAAGAGTCCTTCGTCGGCGAACACCAAGCAGGTTTTCGTGAGGGCCGATCAACGACGGATCAAATGTTTACCCTGAGATAAATCCTTGATAAATTCCGGGAGTACAACTTGCAGACACATCTGTTTATTGATTTCAAGGCGGCGTACGATTTAGTGAAACGGAATGAATTATGGCAAAATATGCTTGAACATGGTTTTCCGGCGAAACTGATACGGCTGATTCGTATAACGTTGGACGGATCATATAACGTTGGACGGACGAATCAAGTCTAAGGGTTGCGGATGAAATATCGACGTCATTTGTTAACTTAGATGGATTAAAGCAGGGTGATGCACTCTCGAATCTATTGTTCAATATAGCGCTCGAGGGAGCGATTAGAAGAGCTGGTGTGCAAAGAAGCGGTACCACTATCACAAGATCGCATATGCTCCTGGGATTTGCGGATGATATTGATATTATCGGGAAAGATCGCCGTGCCGTGGAAGAGGCTTTTGTGCCTTTTAAGAGGGAGACAGCGAAGATTGGACTCACGATCAATACCAGCAAAACGAAGTATATGGTCGCTGGCAATCAACGTGGGCTCATTAGTGGTGGTGGTAGCGAAATGGTGCTGGATGGTGAAAAGTTTGAAGTGGTAGAAGAATTTTTGTATCTTGGAACATTAGTGACGTGCGATAATGATGTTTCCCGCGAGGTGAAAAGGCGTATTGCAGCTGCAAATTGGGCTTATTACGGACTTCGTAACCAGCCTTAGTCCCGCAGTCTGCAAACGAAGACAAAATTCGCGCTGTAGACTACTCTGATTCTTCCGGTGGCTTTATACGGCCATGAAACATGGACGTTAAAGGAGGCTGATCGGAGAGCTCTCGGAGTGTTTGAGCGTAAGGTGCTGCAGATAATACTGGGCGGTAAACAGGATAACGGTATCTGGCGGCGCCGCATGAATCATGAACTGTACCAGCTGTGTACGCAGTTGAAGAGGACCTGAGGGCGCTCAATGTTCAGGGCAACTGGAAGCTATTGGCCCAGGATCGAGTCCAGTGGAGAAGGATACTCCATTCGGCGTAGGTTCATCGTAGAGCTGTAGTGTAGCCCATCAAGTAAGTATAGGCAATTAACTTTGATTGTACTTCAAAATTATAATAGTATAACAGCAAATATAGAAAGATCCAATCGATGCTGGTTCATTGGGCCGAAGGTCATTAGGCCGAATGAGAAATGGGGAGTGAGAAGTGAGTAGTGCGAAGGGAGGAAGAAGGCGGAAGATGAAAGAAGATAGAATGGAGAAGGAAGAAGGGAGAAAAAATAATATGGAAGGAATAAGGAAGAAGACAGAAGGATGGAGGAAGCAGGATAAAAGAAGAAAATGGAAGAAGTAAGAAGAAAGAAGGAAGAAGGGACAATGATGAAGGAAGGAAGAAGAAGAACGAAAGAAGCAAGAAGAAGAAATAAGGAAGAAGAAAGAAGAAGGAATAGAAAAGAAGAAGTAAATAGAAAAAAGGAATAAGGAGGAAGAAAGAAGAGGAAAAAGAGAAAAAGAAAAAGGAATAAGGAAGATAGGAAGAAGAAAGAAGGAAGAAAGAAAAAGGAAGAGAGGAAGAAGAAAGAAGATAGAAGGAATGACGAAAAAGAAAAAAATAAGAGAGGAATAAGAAAACAAATAAGATGGAAGTTGAAAGAAAGAAGAAGGAAGCATAAAGAAAGAAGAAGGAATAAGGAAGAAGGAAGAAGGAAGAAGGAAGAAGAAAGAAGGAAGAAGGAAGAAGGAAGAAGGAAGAAGGAAGAAGGAAGAAGGAAGAATGGAGAAGAAAGAAGAAATAAGGAAGAATAAAAAATGAAGAAGGAAGATCGAAGAAGGAAGAAAGTAGATGGAAGAAGGAAAAAAGAAATAAGAAAGAAGGAAGGAAGAAAAGAAGGAAGGTAAAAGGAAAAGGGAGAACGAAGGAAAGAAGGACGGAAAAGAGGAAGAAGGAAAAGGAATATTGAAAAAGAAACAATAAAGAAGGAAAGGCAAGAAGGAAGCAGGAAGAAGAAAAAAGAAAGAAAATAAAAAAGAAAAAGGAAGAAAGAAGAAAGAAGAAAGAAGAAGGAAGAAAGAAGAAGGTAGAAAGAAGAAGGAAGAAAAAAGAAGGAAAATCAGAAGGGTTATATACAAGATACGACCGCTCGACGTAAACTACGTGAAATAGATCATAAGATAATTATTTTGGTTAGAGTGAGCCTAGAGTGATTGAAATTTTAACTGTTGCCTTCCCTTATGCTTGAACGATATCATTTGCTGTTTTGGTGAACTTCCTAAATTTTCAACTGAATTGGCCCTCCTTAGCCATGCGTAATACGCGCGACTACAAAGCAAGACTTGACAACTTCATGTTGCTGAGAGCTTGGAAATCTACCGACAGGTACAAACGCGGTTGTTGAATAAAGATCAAGGAAATGGTAGCTCCTGGCTTTCAAGTTTATACCTAAGCATTAGGCGCAACAAGCGCGTTGAAGTAAGCACCGTAGTAAATTGTACCTAGATAAATTTTTATACCTACGCATAGTATAAATAGTGTAAGCTGCGATAATTTTCTTCAGGTCGAGTCAAGTACGAGACACTGAGGACGACCTTACTGTTGAGGTATCTGTCAAGGTACAATTAAGTGGTGGAATTAAATGGAGTTGTTCAAACTCGCAAAGAGGACGGAACTAAAAAACAACAAACAATATCACGCTGTGACGTTAAACACAATTGATAAATTAAATTTGCATAGCTAGGGCGACTACAGAGAAACATTTTATTTATACCTAACGAATGGCACATTTATTGTCTTAATACTAACACGGACTCAATTTTGTTCGAGGGGTGTTCATCGTTTGATCGTTTTAGTGTTTGTTTCCATTCATGTCTATCTCCTATCTTGTGTGCGTTTTCTCTACCCTAGCTCTCTTCTCACTTGCGTGTTCTGTGCTAACTTTACTTATAGGTGACGTCACGCTTTACAGGCAGCTCATCTCCACGATAGTCTGCGCTCATGGTAGTGGACAGGACTTCAAGTGGTGGCGAAAAACGGCTCTCGAACACATATTTTCACGGGTTCGTGATGGCAGACCCTCGCGATTGTTGATGGGTTCTCAGACTCCGACTAGCGACAAATTGTTTCGGTTTCCTAGCAGCACATGACTCTTCAGTAGGGCAGTTCACATTTCAAAAATGTTCGAAAATTCCAACTCCCATATGTCTATTAGCATCATTTTGATAATATAGGAGTCCTGACAAAATTTCAGGCAATTCGGTGGCCATTTAGGGGTGGCGCGAAGTCAATTTATGTTTATATGGAAATTTGTATGGGAAAAACTTAAAATTTATTCAAATCCCCCTACAACTCTTAAATCGTGATGAATTCAAATAAACATCCCCAACCTCCATTTTTGGAATCTATTTGAGCTCAATTAGTGGGTAACACATTAATTTTGATTTATATTTCCACTGCTACGTTGAGGCTAATTACACCATTTTAACCATTTATCCCATATTCATACTATCAACAGAACCGTTCAATTCACTCATGACTAATGTTTTATCCCGAGGTCTCATTTATATAGATTCCAAAAAGGGAGGTTGGGGATGTTTATTTGAATTCATCACGATTTAAGAGTTGTAGGGGGATTTGAATAAATTTTAAGTTTTTCCCATACAAATTTCCATATAAACATAAATTGACTTCGCGCCACCCCTAAATGGCCACTGAATTGCCTGAAATTTTGCCAGGACTCCTATATTATCAGAATGATGCTAATAGACATATGGGAGTTGGAATTTTCGAACATTTTTGAAATTTGAACTGCCCTACTCTTCAGTCTAAGACTGGCACAAAAAAACGTTCCTCCGCGGCGCCCTCCTCGGACGCCGCACTCCGACAAAAAAGGGTTTGATGACTCACCGGTTTGTTGTGGCTTACTTGACCAGTCGATGACCTGCCGATGGGGTCGACGCTCCCGCTTGTGGACGGCCAGTGATCGCTTCGCAATCAATCAGACGCGATGGCGGTTGCACGTTGCTTCGCCGGTAGTTAGTAGAACCGGCTGGTGGATTTCGTCCATGTGGAAGACCCCTAGCCTTCCCGAACCGATATGGCTGGTTGGCGATCGCCAGGAATATTTTGTCCGTTGGGGATTAGCGTCGTGCTTGGGATGCGGAAATTTGCGGCGGACGGGAAAAAATGGGCTTATCTTGATAAGCAAAACACTTAAGCACAAGCACAATAGCACATTTAGAGCATATTTACCTCACGGGATTTGACTATCTACTAGTATCTAGTCTAACTTCGCACAGAAATCTTCACGAACAGTGTTTTGCATAACTGCTGAAAACGAACATCATTTAAATTCATTAAATACATCTAACGTCTAACATACTCTAACATACTTAGGACAATCGAAAAACTTATTAGCAAACGCGGATACTTTCAACTCGTTGGTTGATCACGGACGAAATGATCGAATCCGTGAATCCTCAGCTTAAGGATGGTGGGCTCGGACACAACCGGAAACACGTAATTTCCCGACCCCCTTCGTGTACGATCGTGACCTTATTGGCACGATGGATAATTGACAGTAGAGGCCTTGATAAGAGAAACGCGGATTGGCATGTGCTGGCAATCGAACCGTAAAAAAAACAGCAGCCAATCGAGCAAGAGACCTGTCGTCAAGCAGCCAAAACATGGGCTTAAATACTGACAACGGCTGAATTCGATTTAATACCATTTATGAATGAACAAATTTTGAATGTATTTTACATTTGTTATCAATAATATATGCAAATGAATGATAGATTATGGAACACAATTGCGTTATTTATTGGATTCATTTGTCATGTGATGTGAAAACATTAATGGCGGTATTTAAAATTTTACTTGAATAAAAAATTTCTTCGTTTTGTTCTTTAATGAAGATTGACTGCAGTTTTTACAGATTTAAGGCTCCCCCAGACCTAAGCGATTTCATCGCCGCGACGGCGACAACTAGTCGCCACGATTCTATCGTTGGGTCGCTGCAGGCAATGTTCTATTTACGCTTCCATACCAACGGCGACAGAATCGCTGTCGCCAAGCGATAGAATCGCGTCACGACTGTCGCGTCGCGTGTGTTTGGGGGAACCTTTACATTTTATATCCGCGTTTCTCTTATCAAGGCCTCCAATTGACACGAAAGCTCTACTGCTTTCCCTCTCCCACCTTAGGGGTCGTACACATATTACGTAAGCATTTTTCTGGGTTTTTTGACTCCCCCTCCCCCCATGTAATATTTTTTTTCATACAAATGATTTTTAAGTTATATGGTACGTAAGAAAAAAGACAGACCCCCCCCCCACCATAAGTGCTTACGTAATATGTGTACGACCTCAATTATCTGGAAAACAAATGGCCTCGACCTTGGAGAGCTTGGCTAATTGATAGTGCCCGTTTGCCTATGTCAAGGGACAGTTTATTAGCGATTAAAAGACGAAAATGCATACAACATACTTTAATTATAACAAACTATATACAAAATTATTTACAATTTTTCTTGACTGCTACAAGCTGTTGTTTTCGAGTGCCTATATGAAAGCTTGTTTGTTTTCACACCAGATCAGGAGTTTTCCACCTTAACGTATAAAGCAAACTAAAACTAACACCGTCCTTTTTGAATTTTGTTTGAAAAGAATCCGGACCACCCGTGAATAACAAAATCTTAAAAGTCGTTTGCAAACACGTGGTTTTTTAACCTATGTGTGATCAATCACACACCGAAAATTATTAAATTTTATCGAGTTAGGTTTCTTAAGTTACCGTTGTCTGTTAAAAATCGTCCTTGAGTGAATCAACCCAAGTGGTGATTGGTTAATCTTCGTTGTTATTTACAAATTTCAATTTCTGTGCTGATTTTGTAGGACGATTGTCATTACTAACAATGTTGTTAAAATTGGATCCAGGTATTAATTTCTGTTTCTTATTGGACTACTGCTTTCTTTATTGGCTACTTTAGTTTCATCAACAATGGAAGGGGCTATCTGTCCTTCTCATTAGTTGAATACTCAGCTTAATACATCTATAAAGATGAAACTGAATTTAACGAAACAGCGGCTACATTCCTTTTATGCTTGGCAGTGTCATCACATGATTAATATGTGACAAAAAAAAATTAAACGAAAACTTAAACACTGTTTTAAGCAATATTGAATTTGAGAACAGCCACAAGCTGAAATATTTCTCCATATGTCGACCAAAACGTTTTCAACCGATTCACGATATGACGTTCACCATTTGAGAATAAAATATATGCCAGCTTCTCAGAGAACGATTCATCCAATGAACTTTGTTTACATACAGAGACGCATGCCGTACAGCGCAACGGGTGCTTTTCCAATTGGAATCTTTCGATATGCTGATAAACCTATCAGAATCCAATTTTATTAAGACATGCGGACTTATGAATGGACTTTATACGTGATATAATTTTTAAAACATTCAAATTGTATCTGCACTGCTGGATTTTAAAATTATACGCTGTTTCTTGTCAGCTAACACTGTCCGACTGATACAACATTGTCCATAGCCTCGTGTAGTCTGCAACCTACTCTGGTATTGGTGTTGCTTCACGATTTGTTTTGATTCCTTCCATTCGTTGCATTGCTCTCACCAAAGCGAACGCTCGAGCACGACGATCCACCAATCCAATGAACATCTCACAACACTTCGCCCAACTCACCCAACATAACTCACTGCTCACCCGGAACATTCGCCCTCTCACCAATGCTGGGGAACACTCTTCGCTGGAGCAGCTGGCTGCTGTTGCTGCTGCAGCGTTCGATTCGTTCGTTTAGTTCGCCGCGTACTTTCGTCCGAGTGACAGTGTCGGGAACCTACCACGGGAGATCTACACGGTAGAGACGCGGTTCAGTGCGGTTCAAAGACTTCGCAGTGCGGAAAGTGGTGCAGTTGCGTGCGACGGGGGAGAGGTGTGCCGACGTGGGCCAAGCTCCACTAATACAGTAGGCCCTCGAAGGTATTTTATTATTCCTGTTTCTTCACCGTCGTCATCGTCATCGACTTCGGCGGCATCATCAGCATAGTCGTCGTCGTCATCAGCGTTCGTCGTCGCGTGTCGCAATCCTTGCCGCTGCTGTTCGCCATCGTTTTTCGAAGGTAATGCCGTGCGATATCTTTGTGTGTGGGTATGAGCTGGGGCCCGGTTCGATGCAAACTGGTGTATCGCTGCAGCAAAGCGAATAAAAAAGCACGACGTTGCGGTGCATTCCGCCGAGCCGCCACGCCAAAGGCCCAAAAACGACGGACGGGTTCCAACTGGAAGTTCCAGTGCGCCTACATAGTCGGGGGTTGGAAGAGAGTGGATTTAATTCAATAATTGATTTAATCATACATGTATTCCGGGTTCGATCGGAAACTTGGGTACGAAGTTGATGCACGTGAGTGTTCTACACCAGCGGAGGCCATTTGGGGAATTGGAATGAATTTCACCGGAAGAAATTGTGTGAATTTGTGTAATGCTGGTGAAAGGTCGGATCGGTAGCCGGGCTTCGAAGAAAATCATTCATCCACTGATATTGAAGTGTAATCAAAACAGGAAGAGCGAGCTGTGTGCGTGTGTGAAACGGTTTGTTGATGTTTATGATTGATGCTACCATCGGCTGGATGGTTTCGATCAATTTGATTGATTCATGGAAGAAACATTGTTTCATTGAATGAAAAACATAATCCCAATGTGCCAAAGTGTATGAGCAGAAGTGAAATCCTGGCGTCGATGTTCGGAAAATGGATTAACATATTCATTGGAAACTGGATGGAACGAGGAAATACAAAATTTACCGCGGTTGAAGAAAAATATGCAAAGTGAAAAATAAAAATGTGTCGAGTGAAACAACGGTGCAAAATGAAAACGAAATGCTTTCGTTGATAGAGTTGTTAGCGAAATGCCAAGAGAGTGTCGAGACATTGCTTATCAAAATTTGGGTTATTCAATTTCGAAGAATTTGCATTCGAGATATTGCCATGTCACTGCCATCAGCAAGGTACCACAAATAAGGCGGCTAGTGGTTCTTGGACGAATGAAATTGATTTTAGCTCAATTTACAATTTTACGTCAAAATGTTGTTCTATGTGATTAAAGTGCATTTCAAAGATAATATTTCTATAGTTATTTAATATTAATATCAAATAAAAAAAGAATGAATCAACATGACTAGTCAAAGAATTTTGCACTTAAAGAGCAAGCTGCTCAGGGTGGAGATGGCTGGCTTCGATTTCTAGTTCGGTTTGGAAAATCTCATATGTTCGAAGTGATGAATCAAATGTAAAGTGTTTTTCTGTTCAAGAACCCAACGGAGGTGTGTTTTGTAATCGAAACCACTTTATGCACAGTGCTAAACATAATCGTTGTTCCGTGATTGCTTAAAGTCAGTGGAACTTTACAATGCATAATTGTGCAAGTTTCAGTAGATCAATGATTACAAAGCTCATTACAAAGGAATTGATATTAGCATGTGATCTTTGCTATGCGGAAACCTCTTTACCTCTACGTCTTCACAAGGATCACAGGAGGAAAAATCTGATGTATACATTGATGTGAATCTGTGAATAGGAAAAAATCAAAATATACAAAGATGAGCAGAAATGCTAATCAACCCGTGAATATGAGAGACAACTAATTGCAGTCAGTGCTAATCTGCAACACCCGTGAAAAATCACCAATTTTTAGCGGTAGTGTGATAATGTTAAAAAAACATATTGTGGCACAGTAAAACTGCATAGGAACATAGTTATTAAGAGATACATCTACAATGGGAAAAGGCTACAAAAGTTGATGAGAAACTCAAACATTGCATGATAGCAGAAATAAAAAGTGGAAATCAAAAGTTCATTCAGGAGCAATGATTTTTTCGAAATCGATTCATTAAAAAATGTTTCCTGAAAAAAAAATCTACGGTGGATTCAATTCCAGGAAACAACGTTAAAAAAATCCACGCTATGAGAAAAATATTATTTTATTAGTAAATGGAGCCAGCTGAAAAGTTCTATGGTTACCATAGTTTAAGTACACCCGGTTTTTTTATACAGTTTGGTTTTAGTCGTTTAAGAGCTTCAGTGTGTATGAAACAATGGATTAACACCATGAAAAAAAAATTACAAAAAATCAAAGAGAATTTAGAAGGTATTTAAAAGGCTGCGAAAGTTAAGGATAACCGAGAAATTAATGAATTCCAACCGCGTAAAAAAAAACCTGGGTGTAATCCAGTCAAAATAAAAATGTTTCTTCATTTCCACACTAACATGTCATATGAATTGATTTCAGTTTCGACTAGTATTCTGGATTCTCAGATATTTCCATAACCGGCTACGAAAGGCCAGTTCAATACAAAATTAAAGTATCGCATTCGAACAGTTATTTGAAAAGCTTGATGTTTGATACGAATTAGGTCCATTTTTTGTTTAGGTCCTTTTATACAGATGTAACGATAAAAGGCGTTTAATATTTGATGAGCAGTAATAATTTAAATTGGAACATTTTCACCACTACTTATGAGAGGTAAAAGCTCAAAAGCATATTTGAAATGATGATACTCTACTAACGGTTTTTCTAAATAAAGGCAGCTGCATCAAGGAATATTGGCTTATGTTTCTTAACCCTCCTGCTTCCGATAGATCCTTTGACCATAGCAGACTTAAATTTTATTCGCCCAGCTATGTCCAGAAGTGTCTCCAACTACCGAACCAACAACTCCAGAGTTGTCTAATCAAGTACAAGACACAGAAGACGGCCTTGCAATGGAGGATGAAATACGTATATGAAAAGAATACAACGTAGTGGAAATGCATGAAATAGTACTAAACTCGTATCATGACAGGTGAAGATATTCCACCAAAAGGACTTGTAGGACTAATGTTCGAGACCTCGATTTTCTACTGTGTGACACTCAAGCATCGGAAAATTCGCACCACATTCACGAGACTGGGATTAAAGAGCAAATTAAAATTCGTTATTTCTTCGTAAATGGCTACCTAACAACACCTACGTCTTCTATATGTAATTTGATTGAGGAATCTACTCCTCGGTGGAAGGGTCAAGCTTTGCAGTGAACAACAACGTTTGTGATCATCGTACACAAAAAATAGACCAAAAGATATTTCATCGAGCTGAGGATCTTGATATTTAACACTTTAGGAGACTGCATTTCTCAAATAGCTGACAAACAGTTTTCTGTATGGCTTTTGCTTAATCTAAAGTGGACAAGTACTATTCCATTTTTCCTACTACATCAAATGCAGTATTCAGTGTCCAACAGAACAAAGAGTTAACAATATGATTGGAAGGGGAGTTTCTAATACCTTCTTTGAATAGCTTGTAAAGTCCAATTTTTGTCTCACACGTCTTCGGAAATAGGCTTGCCCAAGATTATATCTATTCAATGCAATTTTGGAACCAGTCAATTAATAGAGCAACAACTGCAATTCAGGTTCCACAACACCAGTTATATATTTTAAACATATGCGATTGGTTTAATGCACTCTCTACTCAAATTTAATTTAATTGTATCATTAACATGCCGAAGTGCGTTGACTCTCAGCCAAGGGTTGATTATCCGTGGGTCTTGAATGATCTAGGGATTCTTGCCGCTTTTGCTGAGATAGTCGATAATATGGGGCACAATAGTGACCATATATGGCCACTGCTGTGGTCAAACGGTTGTGGTTAAGGACTCGTTACACTCCCAAATTCGTCAAAAAGTTGTTCCGCACCTTTAAAATTGCCAAAGAAATTGAAGAATCAATAAACTGAATAAGTACGAAATATGATATTTCATTTGTTTAAATTGATATCGAAGCAACGATGCACTTTCACGCGTTGCCGTGATTGAACAGTTCGACCGCCATACGCTGAAGCGCTGGCGTCGTGTGTTCGCCCGTTTTTAGCTAGAGTGGACTATATTGTTAATATATAATATTTGCCATCATCGTTATTGGTCATGAATTGGAAACTCCGAAGCAAGTGGTAAGATATGCATATTCGCTGTTTCTCGGCCAATCAATATTAGCAACTACGAAGTGTACAATTAATCAAACTAACCTACGCTATTTTTTACTATTTGTACAATATGTAAGGAACATTGAGGAGTCGTGAGCTTTTTGCATGCCTCATATGCACACACATATACAAGGACAAACATACAACAATTTCTATATTTTTACATACTTACACGGGTAAAAATCCGTTCCCGGAAATGAGAAAATAATTCATGATTTCATGAATCCAACGTGTTTTCATTTTATGAAAATACACCATGAATATAAATCATGATTTCATGATTTATTTTCGCGTAACGCAACCAATGCGTTACGATTTGGTTGTTGAGATCGAGAAAAAAAAGTTCAACAGGGCTTTTGAACTCGAGTACACCGAGTGAGAGTCCGGCGTGCTACCTTTCAGCCGTTCTCACTTCATGGGAAGGGAGTGTTCGAAGTATAACCGGTTATGCATTTTGTCGACTGTTGAAGATTGCGTAGTACCATGAATCATATTTCTGAAATCATGAATTATAATGATGATTTCATGAACTGGCATGATTAATGATTTCATGATTTTTTTTTCATGATTGTGGGTATGCATTTGTTTCCGTGTACTGATATAAAACTGAATTGATAAAAAAATTGATCAAATTCAAGACCACTCGCTCCACGATGAATTCATTTAAAAGCGACACAAATGCTGGGGTATCGCCTTATCGCCAACAGTATATTAACGGGAACGCGGCAATTTATCATAGACTGCTTCTTCTGTAATTATAGCTCTATTGGTTGCAAAACAGATAATTAACTTCGAAAAAGTTAAATTAAAATTGCGTATAATGTAAAACCAACTCAAAAAAAAAATTCCGCGGAAAATAAAATTTCGTTTCGTTTCGTAAAATTTCGAATTCAATGGACCTTGATTTCGTATCGTTCTATTTCGTTTCGATTCGTTTCGAAACAACATAGACATTTTAAATTTCGTTTGGTTTCGTTAGGAAAAAGTGTGTTATCGCATACCCTTAGTTATGCGATAAAGTGCATATTATAGGACAAGCGATTGGAAGGCACGTGCCTAAAAGAATCGTCGCTTCTCATAGTCACATAGTCACAGACCCGTCAGCTTCGTAGAATGAAAACTGCCAAAACAGTTGTTCTCAAGCGCTATTCCAAAAAAGGTTCTTTCTCCTTGCGAGAGCACTACAAAAAACTAAACTCTGCTTATAAGATTGCTAGCCGCCCCTGTTTTTCGTAATATCAGCAAAATATACAGCGAACCTTAGGGGCCAGAACCTAAAACGTTCCGGAAGTACGTGAATGAACAAAGGAAACAAGCTGGGCTTCCTACAGCAATGACTCTGGACGAGGAAGTGGCCTCAACACCCCAATCCATCTGCTAACTATTTGCCGACAAGTTTGCGAGCACTTATCGTAATGAAGTCATCTCTGATGTGATAATCATGGAAGCTGCCAAGAACGTTCCGGGGATCACTTGGGCCACGTTTTTCGTAGATGCAGCTATGATCCGAAGAGCTAACTCACAGTTAAAATCGTCGGCATGTTGTCCGCGTTTTTCAAAAGACTCATCGAACTTCTGCTCGCTCCCATTCAACTGGTTTTCGACAAATCGCTACCTAGTGGACTTTTTACGTCCGCGTAGAAAAGCGCTACAATGTTTCCCGTGTACAAGAAGGCCGATCGAGAAGATGTCAACAATTTTCGAGGCATCTCATCTTTGTGCGTTGTATCCAAATTATTCGAGATAGTGATTAAAGAACCATTCATATCTCACTGTAAGCAACATTTGTGTGCCGATTAGCATGGGTTTATCTCAGACAGATCAACGACTACTAATCTCTTGTGCCTAACTTCGAGCATTTCCGACAGCTTTGTGCAGAAATCACAAATGGACGTTGTTTATACGGAGCTATCTGCAGTTTTCGATTAAGTAAACCACGCTGTTAGGGTCGCGAAATTGGAAAGACTTGCTGGCTATCGTTTGTGCTGGTTCCAAATGTGTGGACTGCAAAGTGTGGACTGCATGAAATGGGGTCCGCGACGTTAGGCATAAGTACGTTAGGCATAAGGACGTTAGGCATAAGTACGATAGGCATAATGGACGTTAGGCATAAAGGACGTTAGGCATAATGTACGTTAAGCATAATAGACGTTTGGCATAATTCTGCCTTCTTTATGTCATAGGCTGTTCTTTGGGTCGTTTTATGCCTAACGTCCATTATGCCTAACGTCCGTTATGCCTAACGTCGTTATGCCTAACGTACTTATGCCAAACGGGGTATACCCGCATGAAAGATCTTGGCGCTATTCTGGATACGCAGCTCACATTCAAACATTATGTCTCTTATGTGATTCAGAAGGCCTCTAGAACATTGATTCATCTTTTGCATCGCCAAGGGCTTTACCAATGTATATATATTTTTTTTTAATCTTTATTAAGGTGATTTTTTATTCTACAGACTAAGTTCAACACCGACCAATGTATATTGCTTGAGGTCACTGTTCTGTTTGCAGGTTCGATCTACGCTGGAATATTGCTCCGCTGTCTGGCACCCTAGCTACCAGAACGGATCAGCAAGAATTGAATCCGTTCAACATCGCTTCATTCGTTTTGCTCTTCCGTTTCTTCCATGGCGAGACGCATTCCGGTTACCCAGTTACAACTGCCATTGTCAATTGATCAATCTCGAAAGTCTACAACTGCGGAGGCACAAGGCGTACCTACCCGGGCAGAAGCCATGAACAGAATAACAAAACATGATATGGACTTGATTGATATAAGAGATAAAAGAACAGGCAACAGTATCAAAAATTTGCATCGAAATATCATTTAAATATCAAGATATGCTATGGATAAGAACAATCTAATGGCACATGATATTGTTCACTTCTTACAAATAGCATCATTTGATCGCCTCATGATATTTTAGTGCAAAATATTGATATTGCTGTCTGATCTTTTATCTCTTATATCAATCATGTCCATATTGATACTACCAGTGACGTCCCTACGCCTACGCCCCTAACTAGCTCGACTCCTATTATGGGATTCTCAGGGTCGACGACTGCTTGCTTCGGGTGAACACACTTGCCTTACCCAACGAAGCTGAGGTAGACAATACAAAAGAAAGGCTGACCCACTGAAAGGGAAATCAAGGCGGTCATAAAAAAAAATAAACGGTACAATACAAGAAATTAGGCTTAAACGAATTTATTTATAAATGTAATCCACAGTAAGAAAAAAAAGAATCGTTGCGCCGTGTACGTGCATATTGAGAGAAAAGGAGAGGAACGAATTGGTTACTTGCCCAACGGTCTGCTTTACACATCTGATCCACAATCGCACCTTGAAGCACTTCGTCGTGGGCAGTCAGACTTCGGGTAGTCCCTCTGAATCATTGAAGACTATCGGCTGTTTCGAGTTTCTTGGTTGTTCGTAACAGGGTGTTCTGCTGTCGATTTGCGGAGGAATGTTGGTTTTCGGAGCTCGATGAACCTTGGTCGACGTCTCAGCGCCCGCAGACGGGGTGGTGACTCATAGGATGTTGAGCGGCGGCAAGCGGGGCTCGGACCTCACCGTCGCGCACACCGCCAAAACGTTCGTCACCGTACCATCGTGGCGTGTGATTCAGCGATAGCGTTACTCACTGATCACCGGTACTGAGCTCGCCGACCTTCCAAATGACGGCTTTTAGAGAATGGTGGCTGATGACATCCGCTCCACAACGGTTCCTGGCCGGCGTTTGGAAATTCCGTCTTCTTCGCCAAATGGCAATCTTCACCGAAGGGACGCTTTTCTTCCCGGCTTTGTCGAGTTCTGCCTTCTTCGCCAACTGGCCAATTCCACCGAATGGAAACTATCGCGCGGTAATGCTCGGCTTTCCCGAGGACCGTCCCTTTCACCAACCGGTTTTCTCTTCACTGGAACACTCCCCCGGTTCGCCGAGAATTCTGGCAATCACACTCCTTCGCTGTACGCTTGCCTCGAAGCGAGCCCTTTTTAGGCTTCCACACTTGCGAACCACTTCTCTTTTCTTTTTTTATAATCCGGATCGAACACCGTAACCGTCGAGGATCAGACACTTTCTGCCCTCTTTTCGTTTTTCTCCAGTCAGCTCTCCCGTTTTCTTCCTTCCTCACTCTCTCCTTCTTTTCTTCTCTCTCTTCTCTACTCCTTCTCTTCCTTATTACCGGAACTGTCATTAAAGACAAGGTTGCCACTCTCGTAGATATAGGTTATAATTTGTTTATAAGATGTGAGACGTACTCATTCCTATCGCGGACGTAGCAAGTGGTATTACAAGAAAAATTTTAAATTTAATTACATCGTTACAAAACTCCTATCCATCAAAGCTAACTATCTATTGCTACTTGACTTCCATAACGTGGGTTTAATTAAATTGGTTCCGATTGGTCGGTAACAATATCTCATTTTGATATCTTATCAACATTTGATATTATTGAGCTATTGTCGTCTAGTCGGGTAGAGTACTGAGAAATAATGGAATGCTGAGAATATCTTTTCGTAGAACGAATTACGGACAACGTGGACCGCTGGTGGGTCTACAACGGGCATTCAACGAGGTTGCCCCAGGTTTTGATTTTAATCTATCCCGACAGACGATTCGTCGTAATTTTACAACAACTTATTCTGCCATGTTAAACAATTAACGATGTTTTTATTATCATGTCTTTTATTAGTATTATTCAAGATAACCATCATTAGGACCTAGTCGTCTGTTGATGCAACAAACAATAAACAATGAACACGCTCTTCAGCGTCGGATGTGTCTTGATCCGAAAAAACGACGATTCCGACTATCAACCAACCCACTCCAAAATAGAGTTTCCTTCAAGGAACAAGGAAATTCCTTGTTTTGATTAGGTCCTATAGCGATTCTCACCATCTCAAACCAAAATTAGATTTTATCAGACTCAACTAGATTCACTTCAGAATTGCATCTTATTAATACAACTAGATCAAGTAGTACGTTAGAAGTCTTTGGGTAAGTTTTGGGTAAATAAATAAATAAAGATTTTGTCAAGGGCTCTGGACATTTCATAAGGAAAACTTGCGAAAATTAACAAGTTTCTCACGTCAAAATTTTGAGAGAATGTCTTATGTTATTCATACGACTAAGACCATTTTGCTCACAAATTAAAAAAAGCAAAGTGAAGAGATTGTCAAAAGACGAGTTTGTAATTTTCCATTTTCCACTACTTTTCGTATCAAAGTGAAGTGATTGAAAATAAAAATAATTAATCTGTTTGTTGTTTCCATGGAAACACTGTCAAAAGACATGCAAAAGAATCTATTTATTCGAAAATTAAAACTGCTGTAAAAACCTCATTTTTTGACCGATTCATTCGCAACAGCTTGCATTCCATCCTGATGGATCCCAATTTTCGATTAATATTGAATTCTCAAGTACGATTCCATAATTATTCCAGAATCCGTTGGGGTCTGTTTTCCCCGGGAAAAGTGGCCGTTACAAATTGAAGTCAAAACATGTCGTGTGACACCTCAAACTTCATGTCATGAATCGAAAATTGGTATTTATCTGGATGGAATGCAAGTTGTTGTGAGGAAAACGGTTAAGAAATGTGGTTTCTACACAACTGTTTTAATTTTTGAAAGCTCTTAAAACCGGACGTCACGAGTTTCAAGGCAGTTGATCTGGCAAATGATTTCGACCACTGCATGCATACATATCCGTACCCATTTATCTCCGAAATCCAAAAAGGAAGCACTAATTGAAAACTGTTAATCGTTATTAAACGAATCGTTCGCATCGCTGATAGACTTATTCAAAATTGCTGCATCGTTTGGCGATAGTTGATCCTCACCAACAAAGTTTAGTTTTGATGGAACGAGCTAACTAAAAAATTACGAAGCAGCGAAAGTGGAATTTATTAATACATATTTTGATCAACTAGAACTCATCCAAATTTCAAAATGTCATCCGAATCTTCTTTGATGTATTGAGGGATTATTTTATTAATACATATTTACTATCTCATGGCCTTTTCACTTCGCAGGAAAGAGAAGATAGCGTCGTTTCACTGCCCGCCAGTTATATCGACCTACGTGTATACAGTTGAGCAACTAATTCGAAGCGCATCACCTTGCTTTAATTGATTTAAAGTCATGAACAAATTTGACATTTCATTTGCAATTCGAAAACTTGACTTCGAGCCATCGGGCATTGTATGTATAATCTCTAGCGGTTTTGTCAAAAACCCACGTTCAAACAATGCTTCGAAATCGTTCAACAAATGGCTGAAAATAGAAATCCTGGAATTTTTTTTACAACCATCCGCAGGCTAAGCATCCGATCCATCGTTGGCCAGTCCTTACGAAAAGCTTCCTGGTATTTACCGACGAAAGACACCTCAAGCAATGATCGATTTCAGTTTGTTAAACGGAGAAAGCGACAGAATTTCATTCGCCGGGTTCAGAAGGGTAATCCTTCTGTAATTAGGATAATCTATATGGTGCTCTTTCTCATAGATAAGACGAACCAGACGGTAGGCAATTTTTAGTCCTCTCATATTTTCTGAATAAGTATGTTGACATAATGGACGATAGAACTAATGAAAGTATGAGATTGTGTGACAAATCTTTGAAAATCAATCCCCAGAACGAAATAATTCGCCGAAAACCATTTCCTCGAGTGTATCAATTTTCCGAAGAGTAAGCATTTGTAACATATAAGTCGCAGTCAAGAGTTGATTCGAGACCTTACCCGGTATAAAGCATACTAGTGTGTGGTACAAGGTGTGGTACCTTATTCAGTTCCAAATAGATTTTTTTTTATTAATAAACAAATTTAGTTTCTATTTTCTAATAAAAATGTTCTCGAGGGAAATACATAAAATGTTTTGGTCAAAGAACTGTCAATTGACTGTAAAAGCAGTTGATTTTAAATGTCCCGTGAAAAGGTATATTTAAAATATAGGGAACCAAATCCGAAGGAAAATTTTTCCAATGTATTTGGCTACTCTGCGGTTTTTCAGCTCATTTAATGCCTTTCTAGACACAACCAGGCCAAGCTTAGAACGTTGACCCTAAAAATACCGCCAAGGAAAATGGTTTCAAGTCTCAAAAATATGTTACTGCTAAACAAGTATGGGCGAAATGCCTACCTTTCGTTCAGAATAATGGAGAATAATAATTTTCTAAACGCTTAATTTGTCAGTCAGAAATTTTCCATCTTGATGTCGTGATCTGAAACAGTCTTGTGTCACGAGTCATTTACAAACGCTTAGGTCTTTCAATCCATGATTTTGCTACGCTTCACATGGTCTTTTTGTTGTTTTTTTTCACGGTGTACTGGGTTCTATTGTGTTTTTCGTACTGTTGCCTGATGAGTATTGGCAGAATTGTTCTTTTCCAGCAGTGGCTGGCACTCCCAATCAGATAAACTATTTCGTTGGCGTCGCTGAGTAGAACCTAACACTTATTGCGCTGTTGTAGTCAAAGCTTCATGGATGTTCTCCCACAAACTGTTGACATTGTGAAATGTGTCCCAGCAGTACCAGCTTCTCCTGGTACTGTTAAGTAACTGCTGCCAAACGTAGGTTATTAAAGTGCAATAATTTCTCGCTTAACTTAACGCAATCAACAGAAAAACATGAAAGCTTTTGGTTGCAGTACTCAAATTAATCCATGATAAAAATGTTACTCAGGTTCTTTTGAAAAGTTGAGCGAGATTTGTTGTTTCCTACACTTGTAGCATCGGATAGTCGACAAGTCGACCTCGAATGTTTGAAACTACAAGATGATGATCGGGTGTCTGATAGCCCTCACATCTAAAACGTTGAAGCAGGTGGCTTTTGGGAGCAAACGTTGCCAATCGGCTGTTGCCAGATGTGTTTTAAGAAATTCTCACGGACGAAATAAGGGGCTAGGGCAGGGACAGAAAAAGTCATTTCAACTACACTCAAACAGCTGACATCCAACACACAATCAAGTTGCTAGTCCTTCCTGAATTTGAATGTGCGAATGAATAGAACGGCATGTGCACGAACAGCAGCAAGCGACGACTCTCGGTGTCAGCGTTGTTTTGTGCGGTGTCAAAATGAATCTTCAGCTTGGCACATTGATATTCAATTTGAAATCTCCAAATATGAATAGGTACACGGCAGGTACTTCCGTCTATCGTCGTAGGGTCTTAAACCAATGAAAGCAACGTCCATTTGCCATAATTTCACTATAGCTGAACGTTTCTCCAGAGCTTACGATTTGGTACGGATGAGTTTAGCAAAAAAGTGTATCTTCTATTGGTTTTTGAGACTATGCCGAAAAGACGAGAATACCTGCCTTAACCCTATCATTTCATACTGCGGTGCATGGATTCAACATTTTGAAGTCAGATTCTTAAAATATATGCTTCTGTTTAGTATATAAAGAAAAATAATCATCATTTATAGGAGCAAATCAACCGCAATTCAAAATATTCATTTCAGCCCCGGTAGATATTCATTTTTTACGCTCGATTATCAATCGGCTATTGAGGATCGGGCGGTAAATTTGGTATGGAACTTTGAAGGCATGCTGCGAGATGTTCGTGCCTGCATTGCCGAGCGTCTGATCAAAACAAACACGAATCAATGACGAAGCTGCCTACTGAGCATCGATGCAACTGATAGTAATCGAAGATTTCCGTCCTTGGGCTAGGGTTCTACATATTCGTCTGCACGGTATAAAAGCATGTCGTTTATGTCAATTTTGTCATTTTCCTGTTCTGATTTTCAACTACGATTAGTTTTCAATGTTAACGAAGCTGGAGCGAGCAATTTGACCAGAATTTAATCTTCTAATTCTGTCTGTCTGAACCTTATAGACTCCGAAACTACTGAACCGATCGGCGTGAAAATTTATATGCAGAGGTTTTTGTGGTCGGGGAAGGTTCTTAAGATGGTTAGAGACCCCTCCCTCCTTTGGAAAGGGGGGCTCCAATATAAATGAAACCGAAATTTCTGCATAACTCGAGAACCAATCAATTTTAGGCGAAACGAAGTTCGTCGGGTCTGCTAGTAAACAATAATTGTGACTGTCTACACATATTCTTGGCCCCATGCTTGTTCGCTCCTAAATCCCGCCAATGAGCGTTTAAACGACAATTCTGTTAAAAGCCTTTCCAAAAAAGATATTAGAGTAGATTAGATATTATTTAAGTATGCTGCAACACAGTTGACCAGATTCTTATAAAGTTTTTCAGCAGAAGTTCCTTACAAATCCAGATGATAAGTTTTACCTGTTCAACAAAACTCGGCTTTTTGCGACTTAACAGATATGCCTGTTCCAGTCTAACCATTTAGAGAACATAGTTCTGAATACATATAATATTATGGAGTAAGGAAGAATAGTTTTTCTATAGACTAGTTGAATGATTAGTTTGTTATGTTTGCTCGTTTATAAAAGACTTCACATAACCAGTGAATGATGAGTGATTAACTGAAAATAATAATAAATCACTCTAGTTTAAAAAGAAACTCTTCTCTTGGATCTCAATGATTTTTTCAAAAGTTTTTGAAATATTTCCAGAATTAATAATAATAAAAAAAATGATACAAATCTCGCTGAATATAAAAAATTAGAGCAAATATTAGGATTTTTTAAACCAGTTTGTTTATCTGATAGAGAGAAATTACCTCAACAATACCTCATCATGTTATTTATACCATACTCTGTTATGAACTAGCCTTGCATAAGAGGTAAAAAACCAAAAATAATACCAACAGCTAATATGCAAAGTACTTTGAGCATAACCTGGCATACCATGCTTAGGTATTTCAATACCAGTATTATTGTTTGGTATTTTACCTCTTATGCAAGGCTAATTCATAGCAATTTCTGTTATCAAGGTCGTCGCTCTGCTCGGGTAATTACTCTTTGTGGAACCGCAATACTTTTGTATGAAAATATTATGATAATAAAACCCATTAAACTCTCACAATAATAGAAATTCCATTTAAATCTTCTCTTTATGGACCCCACCAACAAACCATCTTCGTTCCTATGTTTATTAAGTGAAGGAATTTTCTGGGCTTTTCAACTCTCTGTCTCACCATGTGAGATTTTTTCCATTTAAATTATGTTTTTAATTTATATGGAGCATGAGAAAATAACAGACCTCCCCCTTTTCGCGTTAGCTTTTACGTTAGTGCACGGCTCTCGCAATCTTAAAAGTGCTCTCAAAATTCGGAAAATCAGACAATTATCATGAATCTTGTTTAAAGGCGAGTTCGTACGATAACATTATATAATAATTCCCCGAATTTAACATTTCACCGAATGCAAATCTCTTTTTGAGTGTAGCGCAAAGCTATGGATAGCAGCGATAGTGGCGAGTGAAGGCGAATGATTACCTATTCAGAGGTTGTGAGTTCGATTCTCGGTTCGGCCTAGAATGCTTCCGGGTGGGAAGCATTATAGGCTCCTTGTTTCGGCAATTGTGGAGTGCCTCGGGGAATTCATTGAAATGGACGTTATCGTTACATGTTTATATAAACATGAAAACTTGTTGATATAAACATGAACATGTCCTCTCCTACGGGTTTCCCAGGGCACCTCATAGGTTCCAAGAGTAGACAATGTCACTAATTGATTTCAAGCACATACACATCTACCAGGTGGAAAATCAAGGCGAAAGAGCCGCTGCACGACTTATGTTAGTGTAAAACGGGAATGCCCCTTCTAAAGGTTCCCCGGGGGCACCTCATAGGTTCCAAGAGTGGCCAATGTGGTCACTAATCGACTTCAAGCGCATGCCTATCTGTTTGGTAGAAAATAACGACGTTTTGGTGTTAAAATGAAAATGTGCTCTTCTACGGGCTCCCATAAGGTGCCCACCTTATAGGTTCTAAGGGTGGACAATATGGTCAATACAGTCAAACCTCCATGGGTCGATGTTCTACGACTCGATATCGACTCATGGAAGCAAATTATACCACATTAAAACATATTTTCTGGGCTACTTGGCTACTTGGTTATGTAATCAAAACGTGCATTTTTTATGCTCTAAAACTTTGTAGAAGACGTCACTTCGATAAAAATAAAACTAAAAAGTTACAATAGAAATATTGATTTTTTAGGGGCACCCTAACATAATTATTTAAAATTATCATAACCAATGATTCAAACGACGTACAACAATGGTTTCTTCAGCAAAATGCCTCAAAATTAAATAAAGAAAAACTTTCTAGGACATCGTACAATGCTAAAATTAGAAATATAGAAGTTAAACATGTTATCTCAAAATGTAGCGGGGCCACCCTATTGCAACAAACTTCAAAATAAAGCTTAAATAATAAGCTTTGACTTTTCTGATGACACTTTAATCCTAAAAAAATATAATTATGGTGACAATGACTGTGCAATGTGGTCACTAATCGATTTCGAGCGCATGGCCATCTATTTGGTGGAAAATCATAACGACAGAGCCGCTGCACGGCATACTTTGGTGTTTTTCGACGTTTGGTGTTAAAACGAAAATGTCCCCTTTTGCGGGTTCCCTGGGGGTTCAAAGGTTCATAGGTTCAAAGAGTGGCCAATGTGGTCGTTTATCGATTTCGAACGCATTATTATCTATTTTGTGGAAAATCATGACGATAGAGCCGCCGCACGGCATATCTTGGTGTTAAAACGAAAAGGTCCCCTCTTACGGATTCCCCGGGGCACCTTGCCGGTTCCAGTAGTAGCCACTTTCGTCGGAGGCCCTATCATGGACCATACATTACCGTTTTATGAGAATCTATGTAGAATTAGCGATCGAAAGGCATATATGGAGCGATTTTTGTGCTCCCCTTATATGACCGACAAGGTCCCCGAGGAAGTCGTTTCCCGGTGGCTATTGTCTCCAGAACCAGCATATCACCACATAGCCACAAAATTGATGAGTTTATCTTTCGAACGGTATATAATCTTTGTAACTCGGTTATAATTTGATTATTTTATAAGCATTTAGATTTCTGGGTCAATATGACCCTAACATCTTATTCGTAAGTTTTTTTGTGGGGTCGTACCTGTTGCACCTTAAAATACTTTTTTTATGTCAGATGCTTCATTTTCATAAAATATTAAAGTCAAGAAATTTCAGAAAGATCGGATCATCAGGTAAAAAGTTATTAAACTTTGAAGTTCCGTTTTGGGCAGGGAATCAATTTTTTTCGAATGCGCCTGCGAAACAAGCGACAAAAGAGAACCAACGACAAAGCTTTGTTTTTGTCGGAGATAATAATGACAAAGATCCGAAAATTTTTGGCAGCAACAAAAAAGAAGACAATCTTGTTGCTAACTATTCATCCCGTTAATTTGCATTATTTCTAGTGAAAATTTCGGTTTTATGTTATCATAGTTTCTGCTTGTATGGAAATATTCGAGAATCGAACAATGATTACAAAATTAGCAGCGTAAATATTTTCGGAGATATCAGAGCATGCAAGCCAAATGATTCTTGTCATATTGTGTTCGGGTTCTGATAAAGGTTTGTCGCTAGGTGCGTTTGTCAGTAACAAACTCTGTTGATGACAAAGAGTATATTGTTAGGCGTTGCTCGAATATTGATTCCCTGGTTTTGGGTCATATTGACCCCAACATTTTACTAAAGTTAAAAAGGTCAGAACATTTCTAAAATTCCATTTTCTAGAAATTTCTACGATTTTCAGAAAGATTAAATAAACCTACGCAAATAAAAAAACTGAATCCAATAGTGAGTGTGTTACTGACTAACAATCCAAACATCCTTGTTGTGAATTCACGCACTAGTGGTTCTATCTAGGCCTATAAAATCCATCTCTCAAGTGTGCCAGTCAGCGGTTAGATCACTATCGGACATAATCGCATCAAGAATAACCCTATTTTGGAGTGGATCGAATCGTTCGGAATAGCCATCAGACCTTGGTCGGTGGTTTGAAAGAAATACTGGGCTTGGTAGGGAGTTTTTCGACTGGATAGGATGTAATACTCGCAAGTTGGCTTTCTCAGTCAGAAGAATCAGGACTATAGTAAATAATTGTGAACCATGTTCATTCAGTGGTGGTGGAGAGGGTGCTTTTCATGCTTGCTTTTTGTAAAATTTTGGAAAAGTGATTTTATGATTGGGTTTGTTTGCTAACATACAACAACTGCAACGTGGGGCAAGTTAAAATCTCTTGTCCTGATTCTGCAGACCGAGAATCAAGAAGAAAAAAACCTGATTGATCCACCTAGCGGTGTTTGTGCCTTCCCCAACAGCACAATTCAGACTGATTTGGCTGCAGCAACTCTTATGTGATTCGATTTGTCCGCAATTGAGTCACTGTAACTTGTTTATGACAAGTGTGCTGCTCGGGTTTCTCGCACATCAGAAATACTAAAAAAAAATTGTGAGAAGTTATTGGCGTGTTTTTTTGTATATAAATCGTATTTTGGTCACATAGTCCGATCTGGCCAATTTTCAATAGGAAACAATGGGACAGGATTCCCCGTCGAATGCAACTTATTGCAAACAAATCGGATCAAGATAAATGGATAAGCAAATTTATTTTGCGCACATACATACACACACGCACAAACATACACACAGATAAGCAAATTTATTTTGCGCACATACATACACACACGCACAAACATACACACAGACAGACATCATCTCAATTCGTCGAGCCGAGTCGATTGGTATATAACACTATGGGTCTCCGAACCTTCTATCACAAAATCGTCTTGGAAGTGAATACACAGGATTTTATTTTTACACGATTTTTTTTCGCTGGTATTTTTTATCGTGTGACTTCAATTTACCTCCAAAATCTTCGCAACATGTTTTAAAAAATCCAGAATAAATCAAAGAAAAATCACATGATAATTAATATGCGTTAAACGTTTAGGATTAGTAGAAAATTGAGAAAATGTAAATCGTGTAAAAACAGAATCCAGTGTATACAGCCTTTTCGTTACACTCTGGTTCGTAGAGTGGGTCTATCGGTAGTTTGGTGGCATTGGTTGACTTGGTTAGGCCAATAAATTTCAACTTTGAAGAAGATCATTGTTGCCATCATTGTTCGATGCAGATTCTCGTATTTTTTAGATAAGTGCATCATTTAAAACGTTACCAGATTCCAAAAGAAAATATTCAAATTCACAATATCATCGAATATTCACCCAATATTGTTTGTTTTTGCACCCTCACACAATTGCCTGGGTTAAATAAATCGAAAATGTCACTGGATCAAATACGATTGTTATGATCCAAATTTATCTCAAATTAAAACAAACTCCCTATCACTACTTCCGAATATCTATTATTTGGAGACAGCTTAGATTTGTCAGCCACGAACAAAAGTTATACGCGTTTCTCACAGTCTACTCTATGATTCGCCTTTGGCGTTTTGAAGTTCTCATCTGGGGCTTATTTTCCAGAAACTTGTTCCATTCATCTTTTCATTTGTATTTCATGTTCCTTCCTATTATTCACTTCCTTTCTCATCAGGCAAATGATAAAAAAAGTTAGTGGAGATGCTCCTCGAGCCGACGTTCTGATACATGTATCAATTATTAACGGGAAAGAACCTTTAGGAAATTGGTCAAACGGTGGATTACGGATGTAGTCCCCGAGAAAATCGCCCGTTTAAAGCTGGAAACACTTTGAGACGGTAAATTTGAGAATAGAGCATACCAAGGCTCTTTTACACGGTTTGATTTAAGCCGATGGAGACCCTCAGCATCAATAAAACAATGAGTTAACCTCACCAAAAAATTGACAAAAATCGAAGAAATTCAAATGGTATCCAACCGCGTAAAGGTGACCTTGTAACCATAGTGCAGTTCAGGATTTCGGCGCCCCACTAAGGCCTGGCGGCCTTGGCGGGGGCCAACCATACGCTACGACGCTGATTACATCACAATAGATTCATACACTTCTTAAAATAAACGCAATAAAATTGCGTGAAAAAACGCTCTGACTTGTTTTTTCAGCTGATACAAACAGCAGAATAGGTAGACCATTTAATAAGGTAAAGGGAACAATTGTATCCAATTTAAACACTTTGAATAAGAGTGACACGCAAATGTATGTGCCCAATCTGATCAACCTAAACTCAAACACCACCCCTAAGGATCAAATTTTTTCCACAGTCTGTGGTTTCCCTTTGGCCTAAAATACCGCTGTCTGGTGAACAGAAGGCCAACTCTGCCAGCCCACTAATTCCACTTGAATCCCACGGCAATTCATGTATCCGTCCCCTATCCGCCGCCAGCCAACTTGTGCAAAACTTAACCACCGGTGAGCAAATTTCCAACAAGAATCATACCCCATAAGCCATTTGATCCATCCACCGAACGTCGAACACGGCAGAACTTGATGAGCCAATCAGGTTCACCTCATTCCTCGAATCGACCCAACAAAACAAACCTGTCCATCGTTTTTCACCATGTGTTGGACCTGAAGTGAATCGAAGTGGTGAAGAAGCTGGAGCTCTATTCCTCACTGAATGGCACGCGAAGCGAACCTTGATCACACACGCGCGTACGACCACGGCAGCGGTGTCGCGACGCGACGCTTTCGCTTTGTGTGGGTAGGCCGCGAGTTCGTTCGTTCGCAGGTTCGCAGCATAAAGGTTTATTGTGTGTCTTGGTGAGATCGCGTCACGTGAGTTGGAAGAAGAAAAAAGAAGTTTGCGAAACAAAAACATAAACTTCGAAGCCAGACCCGGCGGCCGACCGATCGTTCACTGACAATGATTGCAACGAGCTGCCGCGCGTTCTCTGTCTTGAGTCATGTCGGTGACTCGAGACCTCTCGCGACAGTAAATCTCGATCAACAGTGAGAAAAATAACAAACAAATAGAGGATGATTAACGCCGTTGAAGTCTCTGCATGTTTTGTGTGAGATTACACCAAAGTGCTAATTAACTAATGGTCCGCAGTCTTTCAAAACCGGCGATCCAGATGTTAAAGATTTAACTTTCATCCGGCCATACCACCGTATTTTTACAAAGCCATCTTTTTTTTGCTTTCAGGAAACCGCCATCGTCATCAGCAAAACGAGATCCAATCCGTAGCGAAAAGTGCAGAAAATAGCATTCGAGTCCCGCGAGTGTACCGTTCGATTAAATTCCACCATACACATATATAGATGCAAATGCACACACGTGTGAATGCGGGCCAGCATGTGCTCGAATTTATTCCTTTGATAGAAGAAAATAAATATCCGAAGTGCAGTTGGTGCTGAGACCCCCGGAAGAAAGAAGAGCGTGAAAAAATAAATGTGATTAAATAGATTGGAAATTCGTTTGTAAATAATTCGAGCGAGTTTGGGAAACGTGCTTTGGTTCAGTCGGTGCTTGTTGTTTTCATTTGTTTTTGTTCCGAGGGGTGGTTTTGTGTATTCATCAATGGAATAACAGAAGCGGCAGAAACAGCAGAAGCAAGGGCAGTGTTTATGTTTCTTGGCCGGTGTCGTTGATCGACCAAAGTGTTTTATGGGAGTTTTGTGGTGAGCGTGAAATCATCATAACAAGTAAAAGTAAACCTGTTGAGGGAGAAGCATTGCCAATCAGCCGAAAGTCATTAATCTACCGTCACAAAGCAGCAACAACCGCAGAAGAAGTTCAAAGAAAGAAGTGAAGTTTCGTTGTGAAGAATACAAAGTTTTCAATCAGGGCAGAGGGCGAGCAATCAGAAAGGGATAACCCACTGCACCGGCATCAATCAGCTGTCAGGAGCACAACAGTTCGTATTCATCAAGGAGGATTAGTTGCACCCACACACGCACACACGAGTTCCTCAGCACAAGAAGAATCCAGCTCAGCTCAGCAGATAGCTCGTGTGCGTGTGCGACTGCCTCAACATCCTGTGCTGTATTTTGAAGGTTAGACAAGTCGTTATCTTTTATTCGCAAATCGCCCTCCACATAGTCGGCGGCATTATGTTCACAGTGGTGAAGGGAACGGTACCATTTCCTTCCCTATTTCACGGGTTGCACACTGATTTCCCCTAATATATTATTTGTCAGCGATCAAAGGGATCTTATGTTCGGGAATGAGGTTGAAAGGGGTTGAATTCTGGGTATTAGGGAACAAATTACTATAATTCGACTGGTTTTGAAAGGTTCTATTTGGGAAATTTAATGGATGGATTCCAGCATGATGTTTAAAATTGTCGAAGGTTATTTTATTTTTCACAAACTATAGGGTGCCTGTTGGACATGAAAAGAATATGGTAGAGTTGATTTATCATTGTCAACATGTTTTAATTTATTGATCCTGATTTTTTTTTCGTAAAAGTTCAGAAAAACGTAGTGACGTGCTATATCCTTCGAGAATGTTTTCAAAACTTCACTGATGGTTGTACGTTGGAATCCCATCGAATGACAGCATTTACCTCCAATACATTTTTCGACCCAAAACTTTCAAACTTTTTGCTGTGCACATGATCATTGAGTTTTCATAACTTTGTACAATAATGTCCATGTCGGATGGTCTATATCTAGAAAGTAGACAATTAACTTTGAACATTATTTACCAAATTTTGCAATGTGATGAATATTGCATTTTTTATGTCGGATTATTTCCGATATTAGAATGCAGCAGTGAGTGAAAAGCTTGTTAGGAAAGAGTGCGCTTATTTTTTGTCAGAAAACAAAAACCCAAAGAAAATATGATTTCTTTGGGAAGGTTGAGAATCTACTGAATAGATAATAATTAGGGGTGGTGGAAATTCGCGATTTCGCGGAAGCCGCGAAATCCGCGAAATTTGATGTTAGCCGCGAAATTTAAACATTTTTGCGAAAAACCGCGAAATTAACCTTTCCCGTCAATAATTTTATTCCATTCTATTGCCTCAGTCGATTTCTTGACCTAGTCAATACCAACTCGCCAAACAACGCAATTTTTGACGTCTCGAAAAATTTTTTTTTTTTGTGCAAATTCCGAAATTTGTCGAATGTTGAGCCAAAATTAAATTGAAGAACAATTTTGCCCTTATCATGAGACGAGTTTGCACCCTCCCATCCAATTCCACCACTTGATTGTACCTTGACAGATACGTATACGAACCACTGAAGACGACCTTACTGTTGGGGTCGAAATACGTATCTGTCAAGGTACAATCAAGTGGCGGGACCGAATGGGAAGGTACAAACTCGTCTTATGACAAGTGAAGACGATCCACTAAAAAGCTCAAAATAATTTTCTTGAACAATTTTGTTTTTCTTTCAATTTTTAAAAATAGTTAGAGACGTAAACAATATTGGTTCTTTAGGAAAGTTAGAGGTTCTCAAATGGCTACTACCGAATTGCATTCACATGACCTGCAATACTCACATTATGGGATTGCTTAGCGAAGTTCGGAGAAAAAAGTTTCCTAACGTTGATCGTTTCGCGGCATGATTCAAATCTATTTTTTCTCATTCGGTCTCTTTCCGCTTTCCTCACCTCTTTAAAATAGCGGTGAAATATCTGTCTATTCCTGGAATCTCGGTAGATGCTGAACGTAGTGTCTGCCAGTACAATTTAATCAACACTTCCCAGCGCCAAAAGTTGACGCAAAAAAAATGGCTTTTGACCAGTAATGCAAAAAAAAAATAAAAAAACCCTGATTAATCCACCTAGCGGTGATGGTGCCTTTCTCGTGCATTATAAAAATAGTATTTTGACCATTACTCTTGAGCCCATAGTCCGATCTGGCCAATTTTCAATAGGAAACAATGGGAGAGTATTCTGCGTCGAATGCAACTTGTTGCGAGTAAATCGGTTAAGGATAAGTGCCTGAAAAATGAGTGACATTTTTGTACTCAATTTTTCTAGAAAAAAGTGGTATTTTGGCCATAATTTCCGAGCCCATAGTCCGATCTGACCAATTTTCAATAGGAAACAATGGTAGAGTATCCTGCGTCGAATCCAACTTGTTGCGAGTGAATCGGTTAAGGATAAGTGCCTGAAAAATGAGTGACATTTTTTTACTATTTTTTTCTATAAAAAAAGTGATATTTTGGCCATAACTTTCGAGCCCATAGTCCGATCTGACCAATTTTCAATAGGAAATAATGGTAGAGTATCCTGCGTCGAATGCAACTTGTTGCGAGTAAATCGGTTAAGGATAAGTACTTGAAAAATGAGTGACATTTTTTTTGGGTGGGTGCGCACAGACACACACATACACACACACACACACACACACACAGACATCACCTCAATTCGTCGAGCTGAGTCGATCGGTATATAACACTATGGGTCTCCGAGCCTTCTATAAAAAGTTTGTTTTCGGAGCGATCATATAGCCTTTACGTATACTTAGTATACGAGAAAGGCAAAAATATTTGAAATTAATAAATACAACAATTTAAATAAATATGGAATCTAAATTGTCTTTTCTATTTTTTGTACCGAAATATAATTTACCGCGAAATTGCCGCGAATTTTCAGATTTTCTGAATTGGCTGTCCGCGAAATTTTGAAAATTTTGCCGCGAATTTCCACCACCCCTAATAATAATGTTTGACGAAAAAGATCAATTGCTCTATTTCTGCTAACGCAACATAGGCTAATTGGCTTTTCTAATCAAAAATGGATTTGCCTTATCGATTTTTTCGATTATTGAAGGCCATCTTTCCTGAAGAATTCATATTTTCAACGCTTCTAACTGTTTTAAAACATTAGAACAAAAATTGAAAGGTACAGGTAAAGGTACTACGTAGCTATATCTTTAGAATGTTATTTGCAATTATAATTTGTGCGTCTTCATCAACTACCGTCATCGGAGGTAACAATAACTCTGGGGGTGAGAATAGGTCTGGGATGAGAATGGGTCAGCGCTCTCACTGACAGTCTGGAGGTTGTAGAGCAAAACCGTTCGAAAGGTTTCTTATATTTTAATCTTCTTGCTCTCAGATACATTCAATCTATTCTACAACCACTCTAAGTAGTTGAATGAAACAGTGACCCATTCTCACCCCCATTTGACCCATTGTCACCCCCGACGAGGGTACATTGATTCAAACTGCGTTATAACTTCTAAACCAACTTTTGTCAATATTTTGATTCGCTGGAATTGAAAGCGTTGACTTTTTCTCGATCGAATGGTAAAAGAAAATAGAAAATTCGTCTAGAAACGGCTGAGATATTAATGTTCATAGTCTACCACATTTTCGTGACGCTTTTCAATTTGCTCAAGCGCAAAGTGTATCCCAGTATAGAAAACACAGACGTAGTCCTAATTCAAAAATCAATAAATTACTGCGACTTTATTTCTGCCCAACTTTTTCTCGATGTTTGATCAACATAAGGTCTAGTTTTAAGGCAAGCCCCACTATATTCACAAATTGGTTGGTCAACCGCCGATCTCGCGATATGCTCGAGAAAAACGGGAGCGCTCGGCATTTAGCAGCAAGCCTTCAGTCCAGGCTACGGGATTAATTCCTGTTTCGTCGGCCTAAGGGAAGTTCCGCCTTCGAACAAAAGTAAGCATGCGGACCTCGTCTCTCGTCGTCTAGACGGGCGTGCTGGGATTATTATTTTTTATTTCGAAGGCGTTCAACTGCACTCTACACCCCTAGTCTTAACAATAATTCTTCTACTGGTTCCTGTCATCCGAAGACAGCCTCAGTAACATTTGGGTTTTGTAATGGTTTTAAAGAAGTCTTGTAAAAGCAAATAATGGTTTTCATGACCATCATTTTCTTTTCCATTTGTGTTAACGACGTTCTGTTGCTGGTGATTCTACTCGGAGGGCCAATATCCGGGCATAAACAGCTGTTTATGCCGTCATCCAAAGGGGATTTTCAGTAGGATTTACAAATGTAACATTTTTGGTTTGATTTCGGTCTTTAAACCCATAATATGCTCTTCGTGACTTCCCTAAAACCAGCATAAAACCACGTGTCTTCCAATAAGAGCATTCGCGGGCATGTTTGCAGCAGCAGGCATCGCTCATCAGGCCCTAGCATCAAGCTGGGAGAGCAGCCCATTCCAGGACGTAAGATTGATAAAATCTCGGAAGTGTCGATCGGCACTTTTCCTACAATACAGTTCCGTAAAGGTAATTTGCGGAACAAAGGTCTACCTCATGAAAACCCTCACCAGGCCACATAAAATAAACAACAGGGCCTTACGACTTCGGCATATGGCAATCCATAATTGACAGCAGATTACTCTATGGCAGCGGTTCTCAACCTTTTTCTTGAGAGGTACCCCTTTGAACTTTTGTATTAATTGAGGTACCCCCTATGATTTTTTTGCTGTAAATGAAAATAATCGTAACTCTTCAAGTATATGAAAAATGGACCTGAAAACTAACGGAATATATGGCTCTCCATAAACTTTCCTGAAATTTTCATTTTTTTAACTTTCCAATTAAAATTAAGTTCTTACATCGAGGGACTGACTGTAAGGACTGTTTTGACTATTGAAGGCTTCCAAGCATGTTGAAAGGAGGCTTCCGAGCGTCTTGAAAGTACGCTTCCAAGCTTCTTGAAATGAGGCTTTCGAACCTCTTGAAAGGAGACTTTCGAGCCTCTTGAAAGGAGGCTTTCGAGCCTCTTGAAAGAAGGCTTTCGAGCCTTTTGAAAGGAGGCTTTCGAGCCTCTTGAAAGAAGGCTTCCGAACCTCCTTTCAGGAGGCTTTCGAGCCTCTTGAAAGAAGGCTTCCGATCCTCTTGAAAAAAGGCTTCCGAGCCTCTTGAAAGGTGGCTTCCGCGCCTCTTGAAAGAAAGCTTCAGAGCCTGACGAATGGAGGCTTCCGAGCCTCTTGAAAAAGGCTTCCGAGCCTCTTGAAAAGAGGCTTCCGAGCCACTTGAAAGGAGGCTTCCTAGCCTCTTGAAAGGAGGCTTCCGAGCCTCTTGAAAAAAGACTTCCGAGTCTCTTGATAGGTAGCTTCCGCGCCTCTTGAAAAAAGACTTCCGCGCCTCTTGAAAAGAGGCTTCCAAGCCTCTTGAAAAAGGCTTCCGAGCCTCTTGAAAGGAGGCTTCCGAGCTTCTTGAAAGACCTTACGAGCCATTTTATGGAAGGCATCCGAGTCACTCAAAAGGAGGGTTCTGAGTATCTTGAAAGGACGCATCTGAGCCTCTTGAAAATACGCATCCAAGCTTCTTAAAAAAAGAATTCCAAAGCATCTTGAAAGGAAGCCTCTGAGCTGCTTGAAAAAAGAATTACGAGCCCCTTGAAGAGAGGGTTCCGAGCCTCTCGAAAGAAGGCTTCTAAACCCCATCAAGGGAGGCTTCCGAGCGTCATGAAAGTAGGCTTCCGAGCCTCTTGAAATGAGGTTTTCGAGCCTTTTGAGAGCAGGCTTTGGGGCCTCTTGAAAGGAGGCTTTCGAGCCTTTTGAAAGGAGGCTTCCGAACCTCTGGAAATGAGGCTTTCGAGCCTTTTGAAAGGAGGCTTCCGAGCATCTTGAAAAAAGACTTCCGAGCCTCTTAAAAGAAGGCTTCCGAGCCTCTTGAAAGGAGGCTTTCGAGCTTCTTGAAAGACCTTACGAGCTATTTTATGGAAGGCTTCCGAGTCACTCGAAAGGAGGGCTCTGAGTATCTTGAGTGGACGCTTCCAAGCTTCTTGAAGGAAAAAATCCAAGCATCCTATAGGGAGGCTTGCGAACCACTCAAAAGGAGGCTTCTGAGCCTTTTGACAGGGGCCTTTCGAGCCTTTTTAAAAGAGTCGTCCGAGCCTTTTAAAAAAAGGCTTTCAAGCCTGTTGAAAGGAGGCTTTTAAGCCTCTTGAAAAGAGACTTTCGAGCTTTTTAAAAAGTCCCGAGTAGCACACTTGTCATACACGAGTTTCTGTAACTCATATAGTACCAAATCGAGTCACATAAGTGCTCGGGCAACCAAAGCAGTAAGATTTGTGCAACTAGGTAGTCTTCCGGGCCTTAAAAAAACGCAGAAGTATCTTAAATGGGCGCTTCCAAACCTCTTGAGAAAAAAATTCCGAGCATTTCAAAGGAAGGCTTCGAGCCTTTTGAAAGAAGGTATCGAGCCTTTTGAAAGAAAAAGCAGAAAAAAAAGTTTATAGAAAAAAGCTTGGCTTCCGGGCCTCTTAAAAGAAAGTTTTCGAACCTCTTAAAATGAGGCTTCCGGGTCACTTGAAAGGAGGCTTCCGAGAAGCGTAGAAGAATGCTTCCAATTCTCTTGCAACGAAGCAACTGAGCTTTTCAGGAAAAAGTCTTCATGTCTCTCAAATAGGGGCTTTCAAATCGGTAGACTCTAGATTTCATTCTGTTTTGGCCTGGTAGATCGCATAGAAATTTTTCAAAATTTGTTTATTCGAGGTTTTCCCTTTTTGTTGTTTTGCCTTCATCCATTGTACTGGTTGTGGAGGTCAGGATTCAATAGGCCATGATTTACTGATCACCATGCATATTATGTATAAGACAAAGTTTAGAAATAAAAAAAATACAAAATTGTCAAAACTTTATCAATAAGTTTTGATATAAATTGTAATTCATCCGCCATTAAGCATTTTGTTCGAGGTACCCCCTGGGCTCGGCGAAGGTACCCCCAGGGGTACATGTACCCCAGGTTGAGAACCGCTGCTCTATGGTCTTGGATTCACCTCACTCCTATTTTCAATCAGAACATACAAATAACTGCCTTTAAACAATTTTTGGCTTATTTCTTTACACGCCTACGTAATACCTGCACAATCTGCCTGCTCGGATGCAAGTTTTTTACCTTTTCTCCAAAGTGTAAAGACGCCTATTTGCATCCCTCTTCTCTGCCCGAGTTTAGCGTCTTCTCTGCAGAGACAGCCACCATATTTATCGATGGGGCATCGGATTAGCCAATCCTCAACTTGTCCGATTTTGCCTGTGCCCTCGTGGTACTCCGAAGTGAGCACAACAGAACTGCGGAAAATAAAAGGAACCACACCCGCTTTTTACATAATTTCGGTGGTGGTGCTATCTAAACCGTGTGTAGAATTGGCGGAGTATTGAGCCCTGTAGAGCATGTCATCTACCGGTGCTCCAAGCACGGGACTCTCCGATCGAATTACAGGATTTCTTCCAGCACGTCTTGGCTGCTTACGCTGGTAGCCTCGCAGCCCTCATCTGATTTCTGAAGGATGGAGGGCTGTACATTAAGGGATTAAGGGGTGAGCAATTTTTGCCAACACGTTCCTCTCTGGTACGTGAGCCCAGCACCCGGTGGCAAACGGTATTCCCTTAGCTGTACCAGCTGTCAAATCTTTTCAAGAAATCATAAAATAACCTTCAATGTCCTGTGATGTGGTCTGTTTCCGTCTCCGGAAACTTGTTCAAGAAGCTGTGAACTTCAACTTCTTTATGACCACCAAATCCACTGGGCAGTTGAGGGCCCCGCAGTTGAGAACTTACGCAACGGTTCCAGAAGATCATCGAGCCAGGGCCCTCTAGCATAATCAGACTAATAATATTAGCTACAAGTTACAAGTTACAAGTCAACAAATTACAAGTACTTGTAATTTGCGTCGCATAATAATGTTTTGCCAACTAATAATATTAGTACTTGTATGATTAGTAAGGTTTAAATTACAAGTCCGTCAGGTTCATTTACCTGTCAAAATTCATCCGACAGTTCACTGTCAATGCGGAGGTAAACGATTTGTTTACGTTTGTTTGAAAATTTGTGGACAGAATATATATTTTGACTGCGATAGGTATGCACGGAACACTCTCTGTAACTTTATTGATTCCGCGGTTAAGGCCGGCTTCGTGGTATTGGCATTTTTAACCAAGCCAATGTAATGCATACTGGAGTCGTTTTTACGTGGTCTTTGGGATTGACTTAAGTTTTAATTAAGGCGATTTGTAAGTTACGCGAACGTATCCTCCATGATAAATCGAATCCCGCTAGACTTGTTTGTTGTGGGTTTTTGAAGAGGTTTTAATTTACGTGTATTGTAAGACTTATGCGGGTTTAGATTTTGCTTCTAATTCGATTATGAAATTTGGACTATTTCTTTTTTAGTTCAACATACTAACTGATGAAAATATCGTAATAAACTCTACTCAAAATTTAGGTAGTTTTTCCGTTTTTCCTTTCTTTCCCATGATTGTTGTCAAACATAAAGCAATATGCATGGTCTTTGAGTTATTTTGAGATGAATAAAGTCAACTTTCGGTAAACTAAACTCAGCTTTGGTTAATATGTTTTAAGTGGATTAAGTTAAACTACTAAGTGTTAGGAAACTCATTTTACTCAAAATTGGGTTATTGGTCCAAAGTACGGATTTGAGCTAAAACAACCCACTTTTGAGTAGGTTTGGGTTTCTGTGTACTGCATAATTGCTAATGATCTTTTTAGCGCTTCACCATTTGAATACTTGATGTCAGCACTTAAATACTTCTACTATATCCAATGTCATTTGACAATTTTCATAATTCTCAGTGTTATATGGGAACGAGAAATTTATTTTTAGTGCACAGTATTCATTATATGGTAATTTGAAGCAACTAGAATAATAGTTTCTTTCTTTGTTAAGTCGTTAAAAACAATTAAACTATGCATAATTACTTTGCACAGCTAAAATAATAAAATAAAAGCTACTTGTAAATTAAATTACAGCACCATTGATACTTGTAAAAGAAACTACAAGCCAACGCTAATAATTTCTACTTGTATTTTCTTTATGCAACAGTTACTTGTAAATTCCACTAATATTATTAGTGCGGTTTACTTGTAATATTAGTCTTGTAAATTCATACTTGTAGATTAATTATGCAACAGAAAAATACAAGTTACAAGCGACTCTACTAATATTATTAGTAAAATTTCGATTATGCTACAGGCCCCAGGAAGCATTCTTTGCGGTAACCATCATATGTCTTGTTTCTCCATTTCGTCCATTTCTATGTCTTCCAGCTTATATTATTTTACAATTTTAAATAAATTTCAAGTGTTAATTCTATGCATAACGACTCTATACATCTCGATTTAATCTATGTCGATGGTTTTCTCGGCCCCTTCAATTTTCATATATGTGAGCTTTCTACATCTCGATAACCTCCCTATCTCGATATCTCTCTATCTCGATGTGTTCTGGTCATATTTTGTTCAAAATTCTCTCTCCCTATGTCGATTTACTTAAATTTCTTCTTCTTCTTCTTCTTCTCGCTAATCGAAACCGTTCATAATGACAGTTTCTGTTTGTGGTCCAGTGACTACGACCATATGACCAGTTTTTAATGAACAAGATTATCTTTGGACAGTAACAAACACTTCAAAATAAGACATTTGTTTTGTTGTCATTTTTCATAGCAACGAGCTTTTTTCGATCTCTTCAATTTTCCTTCCATTCCTCAATCTCTCATTATCACGATGGTCCCTTCAATATCGAGATGTGGAGAGGCGACTGTACTTCCCAAAAGCATAAACGCTTTGGGGGCTGTTACCTGTTGGTTTTGTCAGTCTGTAGTGTCTGTAAGTTAATCCGCTGCAGAGCCTCTGGGTTTTACAAGACGAGCAAAGAACTGTTTAAAAACTCAAAATTTACATGGATAAAGACTAACAACAAATTTTCTCAAATGTCTTCTTTATTTTTACCTCGATAAGATTCCCATTTTCGGCGATTTTCTTCCAGGAGCTTTTGCCCTCGAAGAAGCAATTCTCGTCTCATATATTTTTGATTTGCGATTATTTTCCGTCTATCTATTTCCTTACGAGTACTCACATATCGTACCTATCAGCACATCTCGGGTAAACGATAATAACTTATTAAAAGTAAAATGTGATATTGATAACAAAACATGATATGAACTTGTTTGACTGAGTGAGTTTGAAGAGTTGTTTGAAGAGTAAAAATAACAAGCGAAAATAACAAAAACCGCACCGTTCTTGTTAATAGCAAACCTGATATTTTTGATAAACATATTAAAAATGATATTTCAGGTCAATATCTTGTTATTTTCGCTTGTTATTTTTACTCTTATTTCAAACAAGTTAAAGTCATGTTTAAATATCAATATCACGGCTTCTACCCGGGATGGGTTGGGTCCTAAGGCTTTACTTCTCGTCCGAAGAAAAGACATAACCAGATATTTTGCTTCTCAAGAAAGCCTATCACTGCAAACTGGGATTGAACAGAGCTTGAGCTTGAGCTTGAGCTTGATTGACTGCTCGTAGTTGCTACTCCATTATGACCAGATCAGCTGTTCTTGCACAGGGAACCAATAGATGTTTGCTTGGGACTAGCACACATCTTCAATGTACAAGTACTGGTGATCTCATTTGTTAGGTCATACTGGCGCCTGCCACGTCAGAATGCAAGTCAATGTAGGGAAGGGGGAGGAAATGACGATGCAATCACTCGCCCACTGCAAGCCGAATATACCTCTACACTTGCCACGAGTTCATGCGGAATTTGTTGGAATTTCTGGGTTAGGTTGGAGAGGCAGAGGTCCGTCTTGGTTAACGAGCTGCCAATGTGATAGATAGAAGAAGGTAACTAATGGAATTTCTGTGGATGGATGGAAACGAGCTATTCATTTCCAATTCTAGCAGATTAGTTAGAATACTCAAGTTGAAGGTATAGGAATAGTAATGGAAACGGTATGGAAGTACATTTCCAGTTCTAGCGATTGCTAGAACATGAGAAATAAAGAGAAAGATACAAAGTAGGAGAATGGAACGGACCTGGGATTGAACCCACGACCTCCTGCGTATGAGGCAGAAGCAGTAGCCATATGACTACCAAGCCCGCTTACTGCAAACTGGGATTGAACAGAAAAGCAAAAGTACCTATTAAATCGCTAGAGGCGCTACCTTGGGCGCTATTGTGATCAATATAATTCAATCATAGTAGGCCAGATTTAGCAGAACCATGTCAAAATGATGTTTGATCGTTTATGAAAACCTACAATGGTTGCCGTTTTCATTCGCAATACATTGGATAATATAGCTTTAGTTGGACGAGATTCATGTCATTTTTGCACAAGAAACTCATAATTGGTCTCGTGACACTTCAACACGTCCCTAGCAAGAAAGGACCAGAATTGAGTGCATTCGCGAAATCGAAACAAAGTTCTCCGCACAACCAATGGCAGTTCTTTATGGGTTTTAGAGTAGAAGGACAGAGCGGAGAGGCTGGCCGCTTTGTTTCAATCAAACTCAGACATATTGCGCCTCGTAGCGAAGAGGCTTCAAGTGAAGTTGGCGATAAAATAAAATCAAGATAGTGAAGCTGTCATTCTAATGAATGTGTCAAACATCATTGTATGTATGGATTTTACATCCTTGGATATTCCAGGTTGGAACTAGCAAGAATATACGGAAAACACTACAGAACGATATCTAATTGGATCGATGAATACGAAGAGTATGGCTGTTTTTTGGATCCTTGGAAGACCGGTGCCCGAAAATTTGGCCCTAATGACATAGAATGGTGTGAAACCTGTATCATAAGCATCCTACATTGTATCTGGACGAAGCGCAGCAAATCAAACGCTTCATTAAACAACAAATGAACAACCCATAGGATGTTCCATTAGCTATTAAACTCGCCATTAAAAGGTTTACAAAATACCCATCGAAAAAACTATTCCAAAAGTGCGGATATTTTGCTGGTGGCCTTTTTGATCCTACAAATGCAATAAATGATGGGAATTGATGTGCTTATGTACAGATATATATTGGTTTCAAATCAACGCAAAACTCGTTTTTTATATTCAAATGTGATCCACATCTGGCACATCAGTTACCAGCTCGGTGACAGATCTTGAGAAGTCAGTTCCCTGTACCTACTGCTACTGCGTTCTTCATCATTGTCAGCATCGCCTTTCTTTCATCTCGTCGTTGATCCATTTCAGTTAGAAGCTTCCGAAAATCATCCACTGCGTCAACGATTTTGTCGAACTGTTGTTTTAAAGCGACAAAATCAGTATCGAAGCGATCCAACATGTTTTCGGCGATCACTTTTCACTGCATTTAAACATTTGGCAGCATTGGGACCGTTGATCTCGCTGAAAAGATTCGCATACCGCTTTGGAGGTTCACCATCACCAAAAGTTCCTCACGCGTATCAGCTGGTGCATGCTGAATATAATTTGCCCATTGAACATACGCACTCTCTGTCGCTTCATATCGGTGGTTATTAATCCTCTTCAGCTTCGCAACCAAATTCATCAAGCTAAGATTTGTATCTGCTCCTGCTCTATCTTTTGCCCCTGTATTTAGCAAACGATTGCAGACGAAATCCCAATCCTTCTGGCTCACAATGCTTAGAGAGTATGAGTGCATCAATACGTGGATCGTTGTTCCTCGCCACTTGCTGAGCAGCTTTTCAGTAATCTGATCACAAGCGAACGATTTCTTCTGATTTTTATCGTGGAAAACAATGAATCTGTTTTTATCAGAAAACGTTGGCTGATTTGTCACCCACTCTGCGATCTCATCTCCACCGTTACAAGAAGGTTGATACGCTGTTTCCTTTCGAACATGTTTGATGCACTTTCTCCATACTTTACGAAAAAAAATGGTCAACGTCATCCGCGTCAATGGTACAGGTCTCCACTGCCTCTGTTTTCTTTTTTTGCTTGAACAGTCGCTGATGAATCTCCAGACAACAAGAGAGCTGTGTTTTGGGATTCTTTGATGGAGACGCTTCGTCGTCGGTCAGTAGCTCTTCGATAATGTCGTCGTTGAAATCGGCGTCGGCTAAATCATTGATGGCCAGTTCTTCATCGGTTTCAACCAATCGTTCTTCAAACGTTTCCTCGTCAAATCTTTCGCCGGTGTCATCGTTTAAATCTTTGCCAGCTGGTTCGACACATAAAGCTAGCGATGTTGGGTTCAATTCGAACGACTCGTAATCCATTATTACCTTTATGCGAGGAGAACAAAATATAGTTTCAATATTAGCATTAGCATTAGCATTGAGCAATTCGCACAAATTCGTAGGTGGTACAAGCCAAGACTATTGTACGAGAGTAGCATCAATTTCATCCGTTACCTCAGGTAATGATTTGGGACTAATCATTTACCTCTTAGATGGAAGCAATGCACTCTCCAATAGTCGAGATCTGTCCTGGCCACGTCCTTGCGAATGCTGAGGAATGGGAAGGATGGTTAGTTGGACACCTACTTAAGAAAGATGCAGAGAACTCTACGACCTCTCATAGGTGCCACGGGAGGTTTTGGGATTGTGTGGAAGGTTATAATAGTAGGAATCGTTTTGGTAGAACGTGAAACACAGAAAGAACTAAGATAGAAATACAAAGTAGGAAATGGACGAGCCTGGAATTGAACCCACGACCTCCTGCTTATAAGGCAGAAGCGGTAGCCACTAGACCACCGAGCTCGTCAACAAAATATAGTTTCAATATGTTCTTTAATTAAGATTAATATCCCAAAATGGCGTTCTGCGGTGACGAAAATTCATTTCTATTGTTTTGACAGATGGCTCAAGAAAACGGGAAGGGTTGCTTGATCGTTCGATTTGTCTTAAAATTGAACAAGTTATTCAAAAGTGACTAGGGTATAAGGAAATGTATTGCACGAAATAGCGGCGGTCTGTGGTGTGGACCAAATTAGGTTGAGACAATGTTTATAACACCTTTTGTGGACAAATGGATTTTAAGAGACTATGTTTTAAACAACTTTAGAATGGTTCAGCTCATTTGATACATTATTAAATACCTTGGCAACCCTTCCGTGCCGTCTTTCGCCAAGTTAAGCTACATTTAGAATAGAAACCAGCGCATGCTAAACTCCGCTGCAAGGCACAATAAATCAATGGGTTTTCCCATAGGAGGGATGGGCAGAATTTGCTTCAACCTCGCGGATATTTAGCATTTGTGAAATGCTTCAGAAATGGCAAAAGGGTTTCTAGAAGTGGTAAAATACTGCCAAGATTTTCCTGGCTGACGTGAATAAGACTAAATGCTGACGTGAATAAGACGGAAGGTGGATGGTACCACTACCGTTAGGTGTACAGGGTCCACCAGAGCCTCCCATAAAGCTGGGCGTGCCCCTTTTAATAACACGAAATCTGCGACGTTTTCAACATGGTGGCGAACAAATGGAGCACTGCATCTGCCCAAAATACGAGGTTCCTCGAGAGGATGACAGAATATCATGCAGCATAAGAAACTCATTAGAAATTACCCTGTCAGCTTTGCCGTTTTGCTTTTTTGTAGATATAATGGAAGACTGTATCGGCCAATATAGAACGTTTCTTGCCATCACGGGCGCCCCAATTCGGACTGTAAGTCTCACTCTTAATGGCGAACAAGCTCGTCCAGTATTAGGCATTAACAACAACTCCGGGGAACGGGGACGGGCCGAAAGTAACTCGACTGAAAACCATTTGGCCGAACGCCGCTAGGCCGCAGGTAGTTTGACCAAATATACCATTAGGCCGAAACCCATCTGGCCAAAAGTGATTTCGCCGAAGAGGGCTATTGGGCGAATAAATTATTTGGTCGGACAGATTTGACGAAACATGTAATTTGGCCGAAAATGTTGTTTGACCGAACAAGTCGTTTGGCCCAAAACTGCCGTAATCTGGAAAAGTGGCGTAACAGCCATTTTACAATATGCATGTTTTCCATTTTACTGTTAAAGAGCTCGATGAGTAGTACTCGCTAACACCATTTTTGGAAAATGGCGTATACGTCACTTTTTCAGATTACGGCAGAAAAGGTGCCAAATAAATGCCTTTTGACGTCTCACCTCTCGAAAGTGAAATTTCGTCAAAAGTGAAAATAATGAGTGAGTATTAAAAAGAGGGAAGTGAGTGAAAAGTGAGTTTGGCTAAATTTCATTTTCGTCCAAATGACATGTTCAGCCAAGTATGCCTTTTGGATAATCGACCATTTCGGCCAAACGACATTTTCGGCCAACTGAGTTTTCCGGCCATATGAAGAGATCGTAGTTAACTATGATGAAAAAGGGATGCAAATTCGTATGCTTTTCGTCAAAAAAATAAAAACCGAAGAAGAAAACACTTGAAAAGGAAGGCTCAAAACTGGATGTAAAGCGGAAAAGTTTCAAGGTTCAGCATAATAAGGGGCTCTCCATATACCACATCGACAGTTTAGAGGGGAGTGGTGTATGGCGAATGTCCACGGTTCATACAAATTTTTGAAAATTTATATGAGCAGTTGTGCACGCTGGGGGAGTGTCCACGTGGTATATGGACAGCCCCTAACATCTTTAGCCGGAAATTTCAAGCTTACCAAAGCGACACTACGGATTCTACACTCATCTCAGCTCTAAGATTTTTTTTTTTTTCCAAGTTCGTTTATTTGGTAGGCTCAGGCGTGTATAACACTTTACGGAGCCATGGTTCTTTGTGATATATACAATCAATATCATTTATTTTTTCAGTTAGTAAGAGAGGGGTAGGAGCCAGCGTACTCGTGGTGACTCGAGGTTAGTTTACAATGTTTAAGGATGGACGGGGCTAAGGATTTTGGATCAGGGAATTTCAGCTTCTCATCCGGGTATTTGGCGTCAGGGACGATGTGGCGTGTCGTCGTGCTCAAGGAATGGTTCAACTGGGAGCATCTTCCGGATGGCAAGAGCTATGGTGCTCTATGGAACAGAAAGCAGAGACTAAACACAAAAAAACTTTGAAGAAAGAAAAAACAAACTATTAGATTTTGATATCAGAAGCACAAAGAAAACTATAAATGGCCTGCATATAGACCACATCACGATCTCCCAAAACACCTCGAACTTCCCTGAAGGGTTGTTTACCTCAGGCCACTAGGGTATCCAATAATTGCTCTCTGGAGGCGTCATTTTCCGAGCAGGACCAAACTACGTGATCGATGTCATCATAACCGGCTCCGCACCTACATAAGTTGCTATCGACAAGGTTTATTCTGTACAGATGTGCGTTTAGTGAATAGTGATTGGACATAAGCCTCGACATCGTGCGGATGAAGCCTCGACTTAAGTCCTCACCTCTGAACCACGCTCGCCCAGAAACTTTTGGAACTATAGAAAATAGCCACCGTCCAACTTCGTTGTGTGTCCAATTTCTTTGCCAACTTTGAAGAGTACTCTGACGGACTAATGGGAAAAACTCGTTGCTCGAGAATTGTCTATCATAAACCTCACCTTCCTGTGCGCCCACCTTTGCCAGCGAGTCTGCCTTCTCATTGCCGTAGATTGAGCAGTGAGAAGGGACCCAAGCAAAGGTAATCTTGAATGATCTTTCGACCAAAACACGCATCTGCTCTCTTATGTTTGTAAGAAAGTAAGATGCGTGCTTAACAGGTTTCATCGACCGGAGTGCCTCGATAGAACTATGACTATCCGAGAAGATGAAATAATGGTCTACGGGCTGATTGGAAATTATCCCCAAAGCGAAGTTAATTGCTGCCAGCTCAGCAACATAAACCGAACACGGTTCCTGAAGTTTTTGGAAGGTGGTTGAAGTTACATTGAAAACACCGAAGCCAGTGGATCCGTTGATGCGAGAACCATCAGTGAAATATCTGTTGTTGCAATTGACATGTTCATATTTTTCAGAAAAAGTGAGGGAATAGATATTTGTCGAAGATGATCTGGTATTCCTTGAATAGCATGTTTCATGGACAGATCGTATACAATTGAGGAACTGTCGTTGGTGAAGTGAACTCGAGGTGGATTATAACACGGAAGACAAAGATCTGACGATATGTAGTTGAGATAAACTCTCAGGAATCTTGAACGACAAGTTAGTTCAAGCATATTTTCGAAGTTATCTAGAACAAGTGTGTTACTTGTTCCACATTTGATGAGTATTCTAAGTGAGAGCTCCCAGTAACGGTGCTTTAAAGGAGTGATTCCAGCAAGCACCTCCAGGCTCATGTTATGCGTTGAATGCATGCAGCCAAGGGCAATACGCAAACAACGATACTGAATTCGTTCCAATTTGATCAGGTGGCAGTCAGCTGCTGAGAGGAAGCAGAAGGAGCCATACTCTAAAACAGAGAGAATAGTCGTTCTATAGAGTTTGATGAGGTCTTCCGGGTGAGCACCCCACCATGTTCCGGAGATAGAACGTAGAAAATGGATCCTTTTCCGGCATTTTTGTATCAAATACTCAATGTGGAGTTTCCAGGTGCATTTGGAATCAAACACGACCCCAAGGTATTTTGAAGATAAAGATTGGTTGATGTCATCATTCAACAGCTTGAGTTTCAGTTGAGCAGGATACCGCTTCTTAGTAAACACAACCAACTGAGTTTTTTGCGGTGAAAACTCGATCCCTAGATGTCTGGCCCAAACAGTCAGATTATCCAGGGTACTTTGCAATGGTCCTTGCAAGACAGCTGCACATGGACCTCTTAGAGAGACCACGGCATCATCTGCAAGTTGTCTGAGCGTGCATTGTCCTTCCAAACAATTGTCAATATCTTTAACATAGAAATTATAAAGCAAGGGACTTAAACATGATCCTTGGGGAAGGCCCATGTAGCTATTTCTGGAAGTTGTCAGAGTGCCGAGTGTGAAGTTCATTTGTTTTTCTGACAACAAATTGTACAAGAAATTATTTAAAAATACAGGTAGTCCATTACTGTGCAGATTGTCTGACAGTACTTCAATGGAAACTGAATCAAAAGCGCCCTTAATATCCAAGAATACTGAAGCCAATTGCTCCTTGTGCGCAAAGGCCAGTTGTATATCTGAAGAAAGCAACGCTAGACAATCGTTTGTTCCTTTCCTTTTCTAAATCCAAACTGAGTATTTGAAAGCAATGCATTTTCTTCGACCCAATGATCAATTCTTGAAAGGATCATTTTCTCCAATAATTTTCTCATGCATGATAGCATGGCGATCGGTCGGTATGAATTGTGATTAGACGCTGGTTTCCCAGGCTTTTGAATAGCTATTACTTTGACCTGTCGCCATTCAGGTGGCACAATGTTGTACTCCATGAAACAGTTGTACAGGTCAAGTAATCGTCTTTTGCGATATCTGGGAGGTTTTTCAGAAGATTGAATTTGATGTTATCGCATCCCGGAGCAGAGTTATTCGATGAAAGAAGAGACATAGAAAGTTCCAGCATTGAGAATGGTCCACCCAAAGAACCGGGATCAGTGACTGATTCTCGAAATAGCGGTTCTGCTGGTACGGAATCTGGGCAGACCTTTTTTGCGAAGTTGAATATCCATCGATTGGAGTATTCTTCACTCTCGTTGGTGGAAGTGCGGTTCCGCATGTTGCGGGCCGTTTTCCAAAGTGTTGTCATTGAGGTTTCTCGCGATAGTCCCTCGACAAAACGTCGCCAGTAGCTACGTTTTTTAGCCTTGAGAAGATTTTTGAGCTTTCTTTCAAGCCTCAAATACTCTTCGGAAAGCTCAGACCTTCCGTGTTTACGGAAGGCCTTGAAAACATCAGATTTCTCAGAATACAACTTAGTACATTCATCATCCCATCCAGGAGTGGCTGGTCTTCTTATGACAGATGTACTTGGAACGCGTCGTTTCTGAGCTTCTAGTGCGCTTTTTTTAATTAATTCGGTAAGGAATCGATATTCATCTAGCGGTGGAAGAACATCAGTTGATTCAATACCAATATTTACCGCCGATGCAAATTTTTGCCAGTCAATGTTCTTCGTGAGGTCGAAAGGAACATTAACTGGCTCAGATTGTTGATAGCTACTTTTAATTGTGGTAACTATCGGCATATGGTCACTACCGTGGGGATCTTGGATAACCTTCCACGTGCAATCTAACGATAGTGAATTTGAACATAAAGACAGATCAATACGGCTTTGTTGACCATTTGGTCCTATTCGAGTTACTTCACCAGTGTTCAAAATATTCAAATTGAAATCGTCACACAAATCATAGAAAATAGACGCTCTATAATCGTCATACGTTTCGCCCCATCCAATACCATGTGCGTTCATATCACCCAATATCAATACTGGAGATGATAGAAGGGAGACTGCGCTCCAAAGCTGTCGACGATTAAGAGATGCGTTTGGAGGAATGTACACTGAAGCTATGCAAAGATCTTTATTCTTCACATTTACTTGGCATGCGACGATTTCTAAGCCGGGAACAGTCGGAATGGGAATTCTGTAGAAGGAGTAGCATTTTTGATCCCCAAAGAACGCCACCATAATGATCATCCCGATCTTGGCGAATAATGTTAAAATCGTGGAAGTTGATTTCATCTTCAGAAGAAAGCCATGTTTCACAGAGAGCAAATATGTCGCAATCAGAATTGCGAATCAAAAACTTGAACACGTCCAATTTATTTTTTAGACTATGACAGTTCCACTGCAGCACAGTGATTGTATCTTGTATGGCCGTATTATCCATCGAAAGATACAATTCCTGCAAGAAGGGCCATGAAACAGTCAATTGCTTCAGATAACTTTCCACTGTTGGTATAAAGAGGTCAATGATTGGCCTCAATGAATTCGGAATATTGAATAAATTCAAAAACGGTCCACAAGGTCCTTAAAGGAGATCAACCCTCGCTTGGACGGAGTACTTTTTTGGGAAGAACGAATTGTAGTTTTTCTTTCATTGATTCTCCTAGCCGGATGTTTCTTGGAAACATCGGTTTTGGGCAATGGCGGGAATGTCTTGCTGCAAGATGGATCCAAAGGAGCAGTGAAGACAGGGTGCTTCGGCAATTTAGGTAACCCCCCGTTGGCTTCAGAGTTCGACAAGCGTTTATGGAGGACTTTTTGTTTCTTTCGGCGCAATGCCTGGGATGCCGGTTGCTTCCTCTTTTCGGGCACGTGTACCTCCGTAGAATCATCCATATCAGCTGCGTCAGAGTCCAATTCGTCAATGCATATGGAATCATAATAATCACTTACTTGAACGGTAGCTGAAATAGCAGCCTTTGCAGTGGTATCGGCGGATGTGTCTTGCGCTTTAACCATTTCCGCATAAGTCTGCTTGGAGCGCTGTACCAACGAGCGCTTCACTTTTTGGGTGCGCTTTCTGTACACCGGGCAATCTTGCAAACCATGGGCAGGAGCCAAACCGCAATAAGCACATTTTGTGGCTTGTTGCTGGCAGGATTCCTCCGATGTCTTTCGAAACATTTACCACAACGTGGTTTGTTGTCCTAAAACTCGGCAGTGTGACCAAGTTGTTTGCAATTGGTACAATTAAATACCCTTGGTACAAAAGACGCACCGGAAACAACATATTCTCTAAATCGACATATTTTGGGAGAATCGAACCGGCAAACGTCATCCGAAGCGAGCCTGACTTAGAATATACCTTTTTGCCATCTACCATGGTTGATGAATGCAATTCCTTGCAATCCAGAATATCCACGGTAGACTCCATTGCGTTCTTAAAGCGGCCTTTTCCCGCAAGTACATCCTTGCAAGTCAGGCTCGCTGCGTTGATCACACCTTCGATTTCGACCTCCCGCGAGGGGACATAAACTAAATATTCTACATTGTACGCCTTGTCTTTAGCAATTTCGTTCGCCACCTGATATGTAGGTGCGGTGATTCGTAGCTTGTTCCTGTTGATCTGATTAAAATCAAGCTTCGTAAAACGACGCGTCAAATCTCGCTTAATGCCGAGAAAGTCTAGACTTTTCACTTTCTGCCGAAAGTAAACAACCCAAGGCCCAGGCGAAGCCGCATGGTACAATCGTGTGCGGACATCTTTTAGAGGACTGTCGCCCCCCATAGTCTCTGCCTCCATTCTCACCTCGCAAGGTGGAAGGACAATTAATTTTTATGCTAACTTACAACTAATAGCAAATTAGAAAAAATGTAAAAACAAATCTAATTTAATTTATTATAATTAATCCCACTCTGTGTCAGAGAGATGGGAGAACAATAAAACAATGCCTTCCACTTATCTGCGCTGCTGCTGTAGGTAGCAGCAGAAACAATAGCCTGCTTCACTGGCGTCGCCAGAAGCAGCTACTTCGCTCGCCGACAGTAATCGCCTTGGATCCGTAGGTAGGCACCACACAATAGACACGCACTACCGAACAAAACCCGCGATGAGACACAGCACACACGTCTGGCTCGTTCGAACTATCGGCACGGAAATGAAGCTCTAAGATTAAGGGTGGAAGATCATGGAACAAACAGCAACATCCTAAGGAAAACTGAAAATCGAAACAATGGGACTCTAAACCATTCGAAGGAAAGCTATCAATTTAGCCTGACATTCTTTTAATATGAATTCTATTTTCAACTAATTGAATGTGAATGTGAGAAACGAATTTATTGCTTTGATATTTTTCGAGAATATTTTTTAACCTTTTTGCATTTTCCACTTGTGTGTAAATATTTGTATCATCTGCTGAGTTTTTTGAATGTGCTGACAAAAATGAAACATAATATGAAAAATTGATCAAACTTGACTGGCATATTCAGTAAGTATGTTCGCATCTTTTCGAAAAATCTATATTGTGTATCGCCTCAAATACTAACATTAAGAATACGATGAAAATGCAGTGGATTGTCTCCGCTATTTTACCACTGCATGTAATATTTCTATTTTTTTATTCTCAACTAAAAATAAACGAAAACTAGTTGGTTTATCATAAAATCTTGTCGATGCGGACTGATTCTTGGGATCTATGTCATGCTCTTTTTTTTGGTTTGTAATCATTGTGGGACCAGTGTTAAAAAGTGTCATTTGACTAATTTTCCCAGAACTTTTAATAGGCCTCATTCAGTTATTAATTTACGGCGTTGGCTTCCCAGAGGGAAGAAATTAGCCTCCTCCCCTAGGATTTGAAAAGGTTGTTATCAGCGATTTCTATTTTTAACGTAATTCATTATTTCTGGAAAAGTTTGAGTTAGTTAAGAGTTATCTCCAATATTCACTCTATCATAATGAAATGAGTGGAAGACAAATGTGTTTTTTAAGTTTTGTTTCGTTATTTTTTATAACAATTGAGCTTGTTTCTTTCCTGTGTGGCAGTGAAATTGCACTTGGTGTTAAGGTGAAAAGGCAATATCTAATTGATTTGAAAGCATCAAAGTAAGCTTGATATGAACAACAACGAAGAGTCACCGATCATCATCAATCAACGCAATCGTGCTACTACGCCAGCATCACCATCACGGACTGGAGTGACAGTTTTCCAGCAGATTTCCGCTTTCCTACAAACAACAAGAATCTAACAATTTTGTAAGCTTTTCTTACATTTTTTGTATAAGAATCTAGCAATGTAGCATATGCCCTGTTCTTATACAGGTTTTGGTAGATTCTCATACATAATTGTTAGAAAATCTAACAACCGCCGGTTGGCTGTAGCAGCATGATAATCTTCACTATTCCATTAGCATCCGAGTAGGATTCTCATCAGAATCCGAGAGGAATTCCCATCAGAATCCGAGAAGAATTCTCATTAGAATCTCTGAAAAATTCCTTTCAGAATCATCAAAGTATTCGAACCGAAATCCAGAAGAATTCACTCAAGACTCCTTTCAGTATCGTTGAGGGATACCTTTGGGAATCTGTGAGGGATACCCTTCATAATCCATCAAGGATTTGCTTCAGAATCTCTCGTTGATTTGCTTCGGAATTCCTCCGGAGTCGTTCGAAGATTTGTTACGGAATCGTTTGGAGATTTGCTTCGGAATTCCTTGACAAGTTGTTTCAGAATACTTCGACGATTTGCTTCGGAATCCCTTGAAGATTTAATTCGGAGTCTTCCGACGTTTAGCCATGGAATCCCTTAAAGATTTGCTTCGGAAACCCGTTTGACGAATTCCCTACGAAAGCCTTGGGACATTCACGTAGGAATTCTTGGAGGATTTATGACGGAATCTCTGAAACATTCTCGTAAGAACTCCTGGAACATTTCTGTCGGAATTCCTGGAATATTTCCGTCGGAGTTCCTGGTGGATTCCATTCTGGAACATTTCCGTTCAAATTCCTGGAATATTCCCGTCGTAGAAGAACCTCATTGGAATCCCTGGTATATTCCCGTTGAAATCTCAAGAAAATTCCCGTTGGAATCCGTGGAGGTTTCCTGTCGACATTCCGGGCGGATTTGGAATATTTGGAACATTGAATACCTGTCGGAATCCCTGGTGAATTGACTTCAGAATTCTTTGAGGTTTCCTTCGGTATGCTTGGAGGATTCACGTCGAAATCTCTGGAGATTTCCGTAGGAATCACCAAAGGATTCTCATCGGAATCACTACAGCAATCATCGGCTGATAAACAAACACACTTCGATACTGTGGGCTACCGCAGAAAGCACCTGCTTGGGAAAATAAAATATGTATGAGTGGGATTGATGCGCAATTGCCTTAGGACCGTAATATTTATCATATTACCACTAAGATAACTCAATGGGATGGTATAATGCTCGTTTTCAAAATAGAGAAAACAGATGAAGGGGCTTTAGCGCGCACCAGACATCGGGGCTAGTTACGCCAATGATTTTTGGTGAACTCATAGCACTTGAGTAGTCCTATATTTTTGTCCGGGGGTACATTTCCCTAAGTGTGGGAGCTGGGGTTAGAGAAGGAAACCCCTCCAGAGTGTCACGTGTTATTTTACCTAATGGCATTTAATTGACATGTTGTCTCTCGCGCATCAGATTTCACATTTGCAGTGATGTCCTTTGGGCAGAGCTGTAGGCACATTTAAGTGCTATGACTTCGTCCTACCTCACGAGTTGATATCTGGCTTCTGAGGGACTTCTCGGAGAGTGTACAGATGAATGCCATTATTCTTTCATCGTGTGATAATTATCAATTTAAAACAAATTCTGCATCCCCGGATGTGAACCCATGTTTCGTATTTCTATTGCCAATTCTGAAGAGTATTGTTGTGAAATCTTTTTAGAAGCTCTATAAAATAGCAATGGAACCTTATTAGACTCTCTGCCCCATATATCCAACATCCCAGTGATTTCTCGTGGAAGTACAGATGACTTGTCGCCTTCAATCAAAGCGAGTATCTCGTCTTCATTTTTCTGCCCATTCCCTAATTGACCTGCATTCGGATACGGCCGGCGCTGGTATTGCCTAATTCTGGGTCACCAGTTCTTATGCATTGAAGATGATGTTATTCCCAAACATCATCTATTGGTTCTCTGTGTAATTACAGCTGACCTGGTAATAAAGTAGCAACCGTGGGCGGTCAATGATGCTTATGCTCATGTTCGGCCAAATGACGTTTTCGACCGAATTACCCTTTCTGCCAAATGACCATTTCGGCCAAACGACCTTTTCGATAGTTGGATTCATTCGGCCAGACGATTTTTTTGACCGTATGACTCGTTCGGCCAACTGACAATTTCGTTCAGCGAGTATTAGAGAATTTTTGTCTGCATAGATCGTTATGAATTCTCAAAGGATATTCATGGAATGTTTAGTTAACTCCTCTGAGAATTCCCTTTAAAAAAAATGGAAATGTGCTACAATAATTTCACTGTGGATCAAATATTGGATCTAGATGGACATTTTTTTTCAATTGTTCTACTAACAGCAGGATAGAAACATTAATGAAACTCATGTAGTACCACAACATTCTTAAAGCTTCTGCCTAAACAGTAACCCAGGAGTTTCTACAAGAACCAGTTTAGAAAGTATTCCTAATACATATTACCTGGAATGCCTCGAATTTTTCATACGTTCCTTAAAAAATTTATTGTTGGTGTCCATAATCACAGTAGATCACAGAGTGCCTACAAAATAAAGAAAGGAATAAAAAAAAACATCTAAAACAAAGAATAAATAATTTTTAAATTTTCAAAATGTTCCTCAATGATTTTATTAAATTTGCTTCCAATAAGATATTCTTACACTATTTTTCCGTGATAGCAATGTGCCCATCAGTTCATTTAATAAAAGCTTCCCTACTTCCAAATTTTGTAAAAATTTGTTCCAGAATATTTTTCTCTGAACGCACACCTTTGTCAGTCCATTTCAGTGGAAACGATATAATAGATCCATTGATCATGAACGCGTTTCATACAACCGTAAAACGATTCCCCGAATTGACGCTTCGCTTCGCCGAAAGGTAAAGGAAACATAGAGAGGCAATGCAAAATTCCGCACAGCTGTGCCCATTTCCACGGTCTACTGCTGCTGCTGCTGGCGCTGAGCAACTAAACAGCGTTAAACCCAAATGTTCAATTTCGATACACTTCTACCTACTTACCGGGCGCCGCTAATTTCCCCTCCCTCGCTGACTCGACATATAGATACAATCCCGAATCCGACAATGCCATTTACCCAAAACCATTAGTTTGTTCACACCCGGGTTTCCCCCTCCTGGCTCCGCAAACCCGCTGCGGCGCCAGCAGGAAGCAGTCCTCGGCTCAATGAACGTCCAGGCAGTATAGTAGGCAGTCGCTTTCACGCAACATAAAAACGCACCACCACCATCCATCTGCTGAACAGAACCGGGAACAAAAATAGCAGCAGTAGTGGGTAGCCGGGCGGTCGATACGCAGAAGGCATCATGATGTGACAATTTCGGCAAAGCTCTAGGACAACAATTCCCAAAGAAAACAGAGCACGGGCCTTTTTCGGTGATTGATTGCCTTTCGGGTACCGTTCCTTTGGAGGACCAGCACCGGCGCACACGAGCTGGTAGCAGAGTGAGTCGATGCGGTGAACCCTTAGGCAGGCAGAGTGACAACAGGAACAACACAGCACAGATAAGGTTGGTCAGTTGATTGGAAGCATCAGGGGATTATGAGAAAACTCGACGTAACCGCAGCGTAAATTGCTTTACGATTTTTCTTTTCGGTGTATGGTGAACGATAAAGGTCACCGGAATAGTTAAACCTGGGACGTAGCAAGGTGTATCCAATGTGTCGTCATCTTGTTGTAATGGGAAAGATCAAATCTCGGGTACTTATTCAAAAGGACGTATGTGATTTTGTAAACAAAGATTCAAACGTCGATTTGTCCAATCTGATGGCACTCCCACGCAAACCAACACCACCAACAGGTAGCCGAAGCCTCCCCCTATCTGTCTACGGTGATGGTTTGCGTGGGAGGGCTATCAGACCGGACAAATCGACGTTTGAATCTTTGTTTACAAAATCACATACGTCCTTTTGAATAAGTACCCGAGAAATACAAATTGTTTGCAGTTAATTGTGGCTTCTAGAATTATATTTCATTTCATTTTAGCCAGGAATATCTTCTTAGTCAATTCAGAAGCTATTCCAGAGTTACAAGACGTTTTATTATAATTTAGAAAATCGTTGCTTTTCAAAAATAGTCACATCATGAAATTGATCTGAACTTCTTCTGAATTCAGTTTTCTTCACAATTCCTCTACCTTTTCAACCTTCACATAAACATTAAAGCTTAACATAAAGTAAAAAGTTAATTTTTAATTGTCGACTGGAATTAAAGTTGCTTATGGATGTGGCTTTCTCAGTCTGAGGATAATCAAAATGGCTGAATTTTGAAATTACCCGACGTTTCGGCCGAATGTATTTGACCTTTTTAAGCGAAATTATTTGTCAACAGTTTTTCATTCGCAAATTAATGCCCGTTTTTGGCTTCTCGTGTGCTACAATTTTACACATTAAAAAAACATTAATTATGATAATATACAAAAGAAAACTAAAACATTGCAGGATATTAAACGACTACATATAGGAAATAACCGTTTAGAACCGTACAGTGTAGTAGAGATTTTCTGCTATATTATCATAATTAGTGTTTTTGATGTGTAAATTATAGCATACAAGAAGCCTAAAAACTGCAACAGGCATTAATTCGCGAACGAAAAACGGTTGACAAATAATTTCCCTTGAAAAAGGCCAAAAAGCCACATCCATAAACATAAAGTAAAAAGTATGGCAAAAGTCGATATTCTGAATCTATACTAAACAAATATTTTTTATCCACTAACTAAAGAATTACACACTAAGTCAAATTATTCACAATCTAACAGTTCTTGTTTGTGACATGTACCCCAGGTTGAGAATCGCTGACCTGAGTTTGATAACAAACGATTTTCGCGTAGAAAAGTTCTGGCAAAAATATGTACCGAACCACGAATGCTATTTACCACGAGAAATGCTGTGCCAATCAGGGTTGTAAATTTTCGGCAGCACTGGATGAAGGTGATGTTTTTTTATATCATGTTTTTATTTTCTTCCTGCTTTGAAATCAACCTCACATTCCCGGAGAGGCAGAAAAGTAAACAACAGAACTCACATCACCCAGTGCGCCGCGAAGATGAAATTTACCACAGCAAAATGTACACATTCACCTAGCAAATTGAAAAAATTCACCACGCGTTTAAATGGGCCACTCACAGTCATACGATATGGCGCGAACTGAGCAGCTTGTCAGAGCGACTTGTGAGTGGCTGAATGCGAAATTGAACTGTCGGTGTTGGAAATGATTTTTCGGCTGCACCCAGTCGCACTCACCACGGCGGCGGCGATGAAGGCGACTGCAGATTATACTGAGATCCATGTTTTCCCCTGCATTGACTGTGAAATATTTCTACCCTGGTGCCAATACTCCAATACTAAGGGAATCTCGACGAGATTTGTTGGAGAACTGAACTGCCGTAATCTGAAAAAGTGACGTATTAACCATTTTTCAAAAATGGTGTTAACGAGTAGTACTCATCGAACTCTTTAACAGAAAAATGAGAAACATGCATGTTGTAAAATGGCGCATACGTCACTTTTCCAGATTATGGCAGTGAAGTGTATTTAATTTTTTTGGAGAAAATCAGAGAATTTTGAAGCTCCATAGCCTTTATGGAAAGCGTTGGAATATCTGCATGTGCCCAATTATGAAGAAATGTGGGTTTCATTTGTGTGGGAGCCTCACCTGCTAGCGAGAGGAGGGGTCTAGAACCATCTTAAGAACCTTTCCCGCCCACAAAAAAAACTGCATATATCACGTCGATCGGTTAATTGGTTGGAAACCTATGCGGGTCTATACGGGTCAGACAGAAATTCATTTTTATGTATATAGAAGAAGATGGTTGATATTTGAGAAACTTTATCTATTAAACACCACTTTATCACAATGCAACACAAATCAAAAATAGATTTAACTTAGCTTGATTGACTGTACCCATCGTAGTTGCTAGTCGTGATTGGCCGAGAAACAACAAATAATGCACAGTTCACCAATTGAACAGTTTTCCCGGGACTAGAAAGCTATTCTCACTGTACAATGTACTTCGGAGTTTCTTTAATTCAAGACCAATAACGATGCCGGCCACGTCCTCACAGTCAATTAGGATAAGGGGAGAAAAATTAGTTCGACACTCATTGCTACAAGAGACCAAAGAATCCTCTGCGTCTCCATGAGCGCACTGGAAAGGAATAGTATGCTAGTTGAGAAGGAAATATATTGGAAATCGCCTTGGTAAGCGACTAATTATTTCAATTGAACGACGCCATATTCATGATGATTCAAAAACGGAAAAGCAACGCGTGTCTTACGTATTTTCCCGAAGACTGATTCGATATCTTAACTACTTCGCGACGACTAAAGCACGCACCGCACAACGCATGCTCGATGGCTACTCCGAAATAACACGCACTGAATTGATTAACTTTATGATCGGCCGCACAATGCTGTTCGAAACAAAAAAAAAGGCACCAAACTCGCAGCACAAATCAAAAATAGGCTTAAGACTAATACTATCATTTTTAATTAAATTTATGGCCATCGTTAAAATCTGAACAGAAGCGTGTTTCAACAATTATTCTTAAACTTGAGGATGAAATGTTAATGCTGGCCATCTGGTTCTCACTAAAAAACAAATACCAAATCATTCTATTAATGACGTAAGTTTCGTGGGCTTCGGGGCCGTGCGGTTAGCGACGTCAATCGTTATGGAACGTGGGTTCGATTCCCGCCCCGGTAAGGAGAAAACTTTTCGTGACCGAAAAATCCTCCACCGGTCACTGGGTGTGTTTATGTGTCCTGTCCGTTGTCTAAGTGTTAAGTGTTCAGTCTGTACGACCTCTGGTCGAAGACGGTGTTCCTGTTCTTTTTTTGGGTATCGCAAAAATAGCCCATTTTCAGTCCCCCTCCCCCTTATGTAACACTTTTTGTATGAATCATTTAAATTTTTTGTACGAATTGTCACACAGGGCAACCTCCCTTCCCCCTCTAAGCGTTACGTAATTTATGGATGCTCCCCAAGCTCTATTTCGATTTGTGTTGCGGCCAAATAAATCAATAGTTATTTTTAGTTTTACGATTGCATTGTCGTAAATTTTAAGCAGCTACTTATTTGTTTGCTATCTTTGGTAATCATTAATTGGTAATCATGTGTATAAAAAGGATTACATTGGTAATTTATCGGTTGATTTTTGTTGGATTGCGAAAAAAAAAAAGTGAAAGTTTGTCTCTTGTCCAGTCGTGTTTCTCCAGTATTTTGTTCTGCATTGAAAGTGTTGACATCAACGAGAATTTTTCCGCAATGCATGAAATTGTGATAAAGATACGAGCCGTATTAGTTTTTTTTTCCGGAGATAAACTGTGAAAAACGATTTTCGGTTCTGAATTCAGAAAAGAATTTGAATTAGTAACTGATGCCAAGACACGCTTGAATAACATGTTATCTATGCTTAAATGGATCCATGAGTTGAAGCTTTAATCCAAATTCAACTTCAGTGGTGTTTGTTTGGCGATTGGTGAAATAATTCAAGCCCTCGAACCTGCTCAAGCTGCTATGGAACTACTGCTCTGTGAATTCTGCACTCTATACGAAGCCGACGTGGCACTCCAATTCATTTTGGAACAATAATAATGCTTTGCAACAAAATGACAACTTTTGTAATAATTTTCCAAGGCTCTCATAGATGTGAAAAATTTCTACGCAGTACAAAAAGCCACAATAGCGGCCAAATTTTCGAAAATATCAAAGAAGCTTTTCTGCAGGTATATTTTTTTTACGCGACTAGGGTAACAGTTCCGATAGTCGTGGGTGTTCCTATAGTTCCCACATCATCGATCAATTAGTCGACCTGTCATAACACGATGGAAACAAAAATAACATTGACATTTTATTTAAACTAGTAAAGTATCTTTGAATTACTTATTTTTTTCCTTCTCTTGCACCAATAGTTGCGGTAGTGTTCCAATAGTTGCGAATCCCGTATAAATCCTATGAGATTCGCAACTATAGGAACACGAATAACAAAATACCGCAACTATTGGAACACTGTACCAATAATTGGAGGATTGTTTTTAGGTAACAATAAAGGATTTTGATGAAATTATGGCACGCTTCGGATAAAATAGAGAGAATGAGCTTTCGGATGCACTCTCAAGGTAAGGGAAATGAAGTATGGATTAGGTGTTATAGAGAAATTAGTGTTGAAACGTGCTTAGTTCCTCCACTATTGGATCTTTTGTCCTATCTGGAGTTTATTTTTTGTTACGACCAAAATAGGCGGAGTAGATTTTTTTATGCGCAGTACAATATCAAATCAAGCCACAGCAATTTCCGCCACTTATTCGATGCTTTTAAGGAATGAATCCAAGAGATACTATCCATATACGCCGATCTTTTTACTTTTTTGAATTATTCATCCTCGAAGAAATTAATCAGAAACAATTTTGACACTTTCTGCGAGGCATCCAGAACTACTTTGATTGAGCAAGCGGACAGGATCTTGAAGCATCTAATCATTCCTGATGCGATCGTTGAAACTAGGGTGGTCGGTATTGACCATTTTTGACAAATACCGGTATTCGGTATTTGGTGGAGTCAATACCGGTAATACCGGTAGAATACCGGTTTTTGTGAAAATTTCAGGTATTAAAAGAAAAACTTGTGATTTGGACTTTTGGATGAAAAACAATATTTGTTGACAAACTTCAAATGTTAAAGTCATTGCATGTTGAGCTGGGCAAAGCGAAACTTACGTAGACATTACATACTGAGCGACTCATCTCCCAATGCGCGTTGGAAATGGTGTCAACTACTGAGAATGCCCTCTCTGGTTCAACCGAACTTGAACGAATGGTTCCAAGACGGTCAAAAATCAGTGTCAAATACTTGCCCTTAATACTTTCCAATTAATAGTAGGAGAATTCCTTACGGAATGCTTGCAAGGATCCTGGCGTCAACGTATTTGCCACCAGCAACGCAAGTGTTTTGTTAGCTACAATCTCTTCACAAGTTGTTCTTTAACCGATAAAAACCAGAAAAATCATCCATAGAGGAATCTTCTTCGTACCGATCGTCAGTTATGGTCGTTGTCTCAGTTTCAACAATCGCATCAGGAATGATTAGATGCTTCAAGATCCTGTCCGCTTGCTTAATCAAAGTAGCTCTGGATGCCTCGCAGAAAATGCCAAAATTGTTTCTGATTAATTGCTTCGAGGCAGAATTATTCAAAAAAGCAAAAAGATCGGCGTATTTGGATAGATAGATGGATCATTCTTTAAAAGCATCGAATAAGTGGCGGAAATTTCTGTGGCTTGATTTGATATTGTACTGCGCATATAAAAATCTACGCCACTTATTTTGGTCGTAACAAAAAATAAACGCCAGATAGCCGCCTTAGGAAAATATACCTGCAGAAAAGCTTATTTGATATTTTTGAAAATTTGTCCGCGACACGATGGATTATGGCTTTTTGTACTGCAGAGAAATTTTCCACATCTATGAGAGCCTTGGAAAATTATTACAAAAGTTGTCATTTTGTTGCAAAGCATTATAATTGTTCCAACATAAATTGGAGGGCTCCATAAAGAGTGCAGAACTCACAGAGCAGTAGTTCCACAGCAGCTTGAGCAGGTTCGAGGGTTTGAATTATTTCACCAACCGCCAAACAATTACCACTGAAGTTGAATTTGGATTAAAGTTTCAACTCATGGATCCGTTTAAGCATAGATAACATGTTATTCAAGCGTGCCTTGGCATCAGCCACTAATTCAAACTCTTTTCTGAATTCAGAACAGAAAATCGTTTTTCACAGTTTATCTCTGGAAAAGAACTACTACGGCTCGTACCTTTTTTCACAATTTCATGCATTGCGGGAAAATTCTCGTTGATGTTCATTGAAGAAAAAGTCATTCGCAGTTTGACAGATGGCTAAGAGAATGAAGCAACAGGAAAAATTAATGACGATGTTGATTGATTTTTGTTGTAGCGCGAACGTCGTCAATGATGCTTACTTGGGCCAAGTTACTCATGCGCGCATTTATTCGTTGTATTTTTTGCTCGATGAGTCTTTAGTGCTTGAAACAAAATATTTGTCCCATCTATGCTGGATTTCCTGTTTATATAGGACAAATATGCGATTACAGACAGTTGAGCTGATGTAGGTAAACTATATAGAGGTATATAGGTGAACATTATTCGAGATTTTTCATACTGACAGCAAAATTTGAAATACCGAAAATACCGGTATTTTCGGCCTCTAATACCGGTATTTTCGGTACCCGAAATTGGCCGGTAATACCGGTATTACCGGTTTCGGTACTACCGGTTAGACCACCCTAGTTGAAACTGAGACAACGACCATACCTGACGATCGGTACGAAGAGGATTCCTCTATGGATAATTTTTCTGGTTTTTATCGGTTAAAGAACAACTTGTGAAGAGACTGTAGCTAAGAAAACACTTGCGTTGCTGGTGGCAAATACGTTGACGCCAGGATCCTTGCATGCAATCCTTGCAAGGAATTCTCCTACTATTAATTGAAAGGTATTAAGATTTTTGACCGTCTTGAAACCATTCGTCCAAGTTCGGTTGAACCAGAGAGGGCATTCTCAGTAGTTGACAACATTGCCAACAAAATCCAATGCGGATTGAGAGATGAGTCGCTCAGTATGTAATGTCTACGTAAGTTTCGCTTTGCCCAGCTCAACATGCAATGATTTTAACATTTGAAGTTTGTCAACAAATATTGTTTTTCATCCAAAAGCTCAAATCACAAGTTTTTAATTTAATACCCGAAATTTTCACAAAAACCGGTATTCTACCGGTATTACCGGTATTGACTCCACCAAATACCGAATACCGGTATTGGTCAAAAATGGCCAATACCGACCACCCTAGTCTCTAGTAGCAACGATAGTCGGACTAACAATCCGACTCTACGACACTACCCATAATTCCATTACCCATAATGCAATTACCCCGAAGGCCACTACACCGAACTCCACAACCCCGAATGAGTCACAACCCCGAGTGCCATTACCCCTAATGGGACACTACCCCGAATGAGTCAGTACCCCGAATCAGTCATTATTTCAAGTTTATACTTTATTTCAATGAAAAAAATGTTACTCAATAAAAGTTTATTAATAATTCATATGAACAATAATTGGAACTGAATCTATTTCAATTCAGTATGGAACTAAGTATTCTTACTCCGTAAGATCCCGTTTGCACGTTTTCATGCACAATGCAGAGAGTTGGAGGCAATTGCGGTCCACGTCAAGGGCAACAAGGTAGAAGTTGTTGCTTGGTCGCTGTATCCGGATTCTGGATAAAGCATGGTCTAAAACTCAAAATCGACGAGGGGGTGAATGGGTGAGTAAGAGATTAAGTGAGTGAGTAAGAGTGACAGTGTGAGTGAGCGAGTAAGAGTTAGTGAGCAAGCGAGTAAGAGTAAACGAGCAAGAGTGAGTGAGTAAGAGTGAGCGAGAAAGAGAGAGCGATTGATTCAGAGTAAATGAATGGGTAAAAGTGGATGAGTGAGTAAGAGTGGTTAAGTGAGTAAGAGTGTGTGAATGAGTAATAATTAGTAAAACAGAGGAAGTGAGTGAGTAAGGGGGTGTGTGTATGAGAGTGAGAGAAAGGGATATCTTGTTTGTCTTTGGGAAGTTGCGTTGACTTGAAGAAGGCATCATCTCGTTTCGCCTTCTATCGAGCAGACGTTACTTTTAAAGACAATATTCCCTCTGTGTACCTGATCGAGGTATAAGCACGTTCATTAAAAGCAGGTATTATCTCCTCTGTCTGCCTTATACCGAGCAAACCCGTCCATTTAAAGAAGGCATCATCTCCTCTGTCTGCCTTATACCGGGCAAACGCGTCCATTTAAAGAAAACATCATCTCCTCTATCTGTCTTATACCGGGAAAACGCGGTCATTTAAACAAGGCATAATTTCCTCTGCCTGCCTTATACTGGACAAACGCGTCCACCTAAAGAAGGCATCATCTCCTCTGTCTGCCTTATACCGGGCAAGGGCTTCAATTTAAAGAAGGTATTATCTCCTCTGTCTGCCTTATACAGGACCAAACGATTTAATTAAAAAAAGGCATAATTTCCTCCGTGTGCCTTATACCGGGCAAACCCGTCCATTTAAAGAAGGCATAATCTCCTCTGTCTGCCTTATACCGGGCAAACGCGTCCATTTAAAGAAAACATCATCTCCTCTGTCTGTCTTATATCTCGAAAACGCGTTCATTTAAACAAGGCATAATTTCCTCTGTCTGCCTTATACCGGGCAAACGCGTCCCTTTAAAGAAGGCATCATCTCCTCTGTCTGCCTTATACCGGGCAAGCGCTTCAATTTAAAGAAGGTATTATCTCTGTCTGCCTTATACAGGACCAAACGATTTAATTAAAAAAAGGCATAATTTCCTCCGTGTGCCTTATACCGGGCAAACCCGTCCATTTAAAGAAGGCATCATCTCCTCTGTCTGCTTTATACCGGGCAAACGCTTCCATTCAAAGAAGGCATCATCTCCTCTGTGTGCCTTATACCGGGAAAACGCGTTCTCTTGGAAAAAAGGATCTCTTACTCCATTTCGTAGAATAGTACTTTTCCAGGTCATAATGACAGGAATGATAGTTAAAGCCAATTAGAAGAAAAATCCAAACTGTTGGTTAAACTGGTTGGTTAAAAACTGGCGATTCATCGATATCTGTTGGAGTTAAACATAATACAGTAGCCGTTCGATAACTGCAGAATGTTTGCTTTTCAGTTAACGAATGCCGTTCGATAACTGCAACGCATTCTAGACGTCAAAAGGTTGTCAATCGACGTCAGATGCAATAAAAGTGCATCTAAATGTGCAGCGCTATGCAGCTGTCATTGAGTTTGATACCAGTTTGAAGTTTAACGGTCCGATAACTGCAAAACTGTTGCAACTATCGAATTGCAGTTAAAAAGCATTGCAGTTAAATGACTTTCAGTTAACGAACGTCTACTGTAATAGAATACTATAGATTCTAAATGTTTTCGGGATAATTGCCTTTCGGGGTAATGGATTTCGGGGTAGTGTCCCATTCGGGGTAATGACTTTCGGGGTACTGTCCCATTCGGGGTAATGGCCTTCGGGGTAACGGCATTCGGGGTACTGGGATTCGGGGTACTGGGGTGGAGCCTAACAATCCTTCCCTTCCTATATGACCGTAAGGACGTGGCCGGCGTCGTTATTGACTTTAAATATTAGAGCTCCCGAAACGTGTACATTGTAGAATTTCGCAAGTTCAGTCAATCACGGAGTTGCAACTACGAATTGTGCGATCATGATGCTCATGCTCATGATTTTTGTTGGATTGCGAAAGTATTGTTAATAATATTTGCGTGCTGCCAAAGTCGTATTTTTGGCTTTGAAAAAAAAATCCTTATTGTTTGAAAACATTTTTTTTATTTTCAAACAACAAAAATCATTTGGTGGGGTTTTGCTTGTTTATTTTTATCGGTGATGAAAAATACACAATTTCCGATTTTAATAACGTTTCGGCTTATTCCATTCAGCCATCATCAGATATTGAAAATCGTACACTTTCCACCAGTGTGGTTTGATAACGTTTTTCAATATCTGATGATGACCAAATGGAGTAAGCCGAAACGTTATTAAAAAACGGAAACTCTGTATATTTCCATAACTTTGAGCCCGATAGTCCGATCTGACCAATTATCAATAGGAAACAATGGGACTGTATTCTGCATCGAGTGCATCGAAACTTGTTGCGAGCACACACACACACACACACACACACACACATGGTTTTATTCGTTTAAAATTAGACCCGTGCGCCATCAGAAAGGAGCCGGTGTTCCGCTGTATAAAAATTGACCTCGCTGCCGAATATTTTTTACCTCGTCGATGGCTACTCAAAGACTAATAATAAAGCAGCATATGGATTTCGTAATTTTTTTTTCGAAAGAGCATTTTCACTTCCTACTTGGTGCAGTATAATGTAAGTCTTTTCAAAAATACACTTTTTCAGCATATTTCGTAGGACAATTGCCTACTTACAATTATTCTACATTTATTGTCATTTATTAGAGAAGATCCAATAATTATGTAACGCACAAATTGGCCATTTTCAAGCCCCCTTCTCCCTTATATGTCACACTTTTTGTATGAATTATCATGCCTCTTCTTAATTTGGCAGATTCGTGGCACGATTTTTACACTGCGCAATCCGTTGCGCTTGACCCTAAAGGGAGTTTCTTTTAAAACAGTGTCCTAACCCAAAATCGGGGCAGATAGGATCACTAATCACAAAACGATGTGGTTCCGAAGAACGCTAACTACGAACAGAACGTTTATTACAGAGTCCAAATGTGTTTTATATTACAAGCTATGTGTTGCTACATTTTCGCGTCATTGCGCATATACAAAGTGGTTTAATTTTGCTTACACTGGTTAAACGTGAGGGTATTGATCCGTGTGACAAATATAATTTATTGAGCATGGGAGAGTCGATGTGCTTGCTCTGCACAAGCATTGAAATAAGTAATTTGATCCGAACGCTTGGGGTGAAATTGCTAAGTTATGAGTTTTGTCAATCGTTAATACAATGTATATGACAGAATCATTTAAGAAAATTGAAAGTATTGTCACACTTCGGACAACCCCCTCCCCTCTCTAAGCGTTACGTAATTTATGGATGCTCTATTATCATAAAGACGATAAATCAAAATCATTGGATGGCGACCTACCTAACAACGAAACAGCTGCAACTAGCATCTTCGCCCTTTTTTTACGTGGTGGGAAAAGTCATTATAAGGACAAATTGGCAACATACATATGCAACGTATGTTCAAGCAAACATTAAAATATTTATTTTTGAAAAAAAAATGCTTGACTGCTTAGAAAGTGTGGGAATTGTTCTTCAGAAATATAAAGAATCGCTCCTAGAACGCATTCGGGAATTCCTACTAGAATTTCTTTGTTATTTTAGTCTAAAATTATTTTAGAATTTCATTTGAAATTTGTTTGGATGATCAACAAAATTTTATTCAAGAATTCATCCAGGAAGTATATTTCAAAATAACATCCAGAAAATCTTTCGGAAATTCCTTTGGATATTCTCACAGGAAACCCATCGGAATTGGAAGTTGCTGCAGAAATTTTCTGGCGGAACTCCGGAATGAATTTACGATAAAATTTTTGTAGATTTTTTCAAGAGATATCTTGCAGGAGTTTCTGAAAGAATTGCTGGACTATTTTCTCCTATGTACAGCTCGAAACCGAATTTTTGAACTCGCGAAAATCGCTTTTTCTCCCATTAGTCACCAGTTTCATCATTGCGCATCTGATGCGCTGTATAGCGCATCTGAGTTGATTTGAATGCAATGCATTTGATTTGAGTTGAATGCAATGAAATCGCTAGTTCGACATTCGATTTTCAACTGGATCCATAATATTCTAGGGAAAACTCTAGGGGAAGGAATTCCCTTTACAAAATCCTTAAAAGAAAATTTCTGATGTAATTCTTGGAGAATTTTTGGGGAATACGTGGAGAAAATTGTGAGGAGGAATTCCTGGATTTTTTTCCGGATCGATTTCTGAACTTCCGGTGAAATATCTGGAGGAACTTCCAGCGGAATTCCTGAAGAGTAATTGCTGGAGAATTGTAATCCGGAGTAATTGCTGGAGAAATTGATGGAAGAACTTTCAGAATAATTCCTGGAGAGACTTCTGGAGAAATTTTTGGATTTTTTCCGGAGGATTTCTGAAGGAACTTACGGAGAAATATCTGGAAGAACATTCGGAGGAATTGCTGGATGAACTTCTGGATGAATTTTTAGAAGATCTAGATAATCATCCGGAGACGTCGATCACCAATAATGGCGTGACTTAGCCGTGCCGCAGCCTCAAAAAAAAAAATCAATCCACACAGGCAAGGATGTTATCGATCATTTAGTAATCTGCCTTCGATCATTTAGTAGTTTGTCAATAACTCATTCCAGAGGCTAAATTTTAAAATGTGTTGTATGCAGTGACGGGAAATGTCATATCGATGTCATGGGACTAACTTGCTAATAACTTTTTTCACAAGTCATTTACAATAATGTTTTCCATATAAACATGTAGCCTTCAAATGACCCGAAAACTTTTTCTAATAGGTAATTTCTCTAAATATGATATTGGCGGCGTGAGAGCCGAATTAGTGTCAGATGACATTAATGTCATGACATTCCGTGACATTTTTTTAATCTCGCTCTCATGGCTCACACTTTGTATTTAGAACAATGATCTGTTCGACAAAGTTCTAGGACCCTTTAAGTACTACATGTTGATCAAAAAATCCGAACTGTAAATGACTTTTGGAAAAAGTTATTACGAAATTTGTAATAGCAATGCCATGACATTTTTTTGACATTTCCCATCACAACTTGTATGGTGGACTTTTAGTGCGCAGGTTTTTCTACAACTCTCCTTAACAGGTCGATGTTCGAATTCCACTATTAAAGTAGTTACGGTGCTAGTTGCTGTACTTATACTAAATGATAATAAAATATGCAATCATTTAGTCTAAGTTACTGCTACTAGTGCTATAGCTCCGTTATTAGTGAAATTCAAACAACGAACTGTTAGGTAGAGTTGTAGATGAACTTTTGCACTAGAAGTCCACCATACAACACATTTTGAAATTTAGCCTCTGGAATGAGTTATTGACAAACTACTAAATGATCGAAGGCAGATTACTAAATGATCCATAACATCCTTGCACACAGGTTTAACTAAAAATCTTAAATTTGCAAAACCCTCGCTCTTTATTATACCAAACTAGCTTTATGTACCCGGCCTTGCTCGGAATTGCCAGTTTGATTCGCAGTTTTTTTTTTCACAATCGGAAAATGAATAAACCAATTGGTCAACAGGATAATTGCGTTATCTTATCGATACTTCATCATTTGATCAAAAGAAGGCAGATTTCATTTGAAAACATTGACTGATTTTGGAAAAGGGAGCGAATCCATAATCGCCATATTCCGGGCAAACGTCTATTTCTAAAGAAGGACAAACATCCACCGATGCCTTATTCCGAGCAAACGTCTATTTTTAAAGAAGGGATCACATTCACCATCCAGAAGGAAACACATTAATCATTGCTGTTTACGTTGGGCAAACCATGATTTCGCTAAATGGTTGAATTGATCGATAACTAAACAATACAATAATGGGTTCAGAAGTTAGGCTGGAGCACACACACAAACATACAAACATTGAGTTTTATATATCTCGGCAACTTATTCAAAACGACGTATGTGATTTTGTAAACAAAGATGCATACGTCGATTTGTCAAATATGATGACACTCCCACGCAAACCAATACAACGAACATGTAGCCGAAACCTCCCCTACCTGTATGTGGCGATAGTTTGCGTGGGAGTGCTATCAGATTGCAGAAATCAACGTTTAAATTTTTGTTTACAAAATCACATACGTCACATACGTTGAATAAGTATCCGAGATATATAGATAGCTAATAGCTATATGTATCCGGCTTTGCTAGGGACTGAAAAGTAAATTATAGAATTAAAATGTCCAATGCTGTAGCACGAAACCCACAGAGGTAGATCTACCGCTCATAGAATTGAACCTTTGTATCAATATATTTTTATATCTTTGTTTGGCCCTACCTTTTCAATAAACATCTTCCAAAAATAGAGAATAAGTGTACCAAATCTGGTTGGAATTTATCCTGGGAGTTACACTGAATTGCTCATTTTTAAAGACAACCCTTCCCCCATAACTTTCCCTTTTCCAAAATGACCTCCCACCTTCTTTGTTATCTTCTCCTTAGAATAGAAAATGTGTGCACCAAATTTGGCTGAAATTGGTCCTGGGAGTTGGGTGTTACACTGAATTGCTCTTTTCTAAAGACAACCCTTCCCCTTACCCTCCCTTTTCCCAATGATCATCCCACCCCTCTGTTATTTTCTCCTTAGGATAGAGAATGTGTGTACCAAATTTGGATGAAAGCGGTCCAGGGGTTCAAAAGAAACACTGAATTGCCTGTTTTCTGAACAATACCCCTCCCCAGACCCTCCCTCTTTCCCAAAGTACACTTCCATGTGATCGACTTCTCTTAGTGAATATGTGTACAATATTTGGTTGATATGGGTACTGGAAGTTGGGAGTAACACTGAATTGCTCGTTTTATAAAGACAACCCCTCCCCCCCATACCCTCCCTCTTTTTACAATGACCGCCCCACCCCCTTTGTTATCTTTTCTTTAGGGTAGAGAATGTGTGTATCAAATTTGGTTGAAATCGGTGCAGGGGTTCAGAATTTACTCTAAATTACCCGTTTTCTGAACAATACCCCTCCTCCAGACCCTCCCCTTTCCCAAAATCTCTCATATGATTGTTTCCTTATAGTGAATATGTGTACAAAATTTGGTTGAAATCGGTCCTGGGAGATGAAAGTTACACATAATTGTTCGTTTTCTAAACAAAACCCCTCCCCCCTTCCTAAATGACCCTCCCACCCCCTTTGTTAACTTCCCCTGAGGATAGAGAATGTGTGTACCAAATTTGGTTGAAATCGGCCAAGTGGTTCAGAAGTAGTTAGCGAACATACATACATAGATTGGTTTTTATATATATAGAAGATAGATATAAGATATACTTCAAACTTGGGTTTTGTCAGTAAATGACATTCCACCTGATTTTCGGCAGCATATTGTCCATTTCTCAACAACGGTTGTTTCCATAGAAAACAGCTAACAACATGATTGCTTAGAATCGGCCACGGTATACAGAAAACAAGGTAGGCTCGTTAGAAAAATGACACTTCGAATGCGACGCATATTTTTTTTTGTATGCCGTGGAATCGGCTTTGTCCATCTAGGAAAAAAAAAACAAAATGCTTAGGACGCGGCAAACATTTTGTTGAATATGCTTAACTGGCTAATAAATGTGCTCTTTAAAATTCAACGCAAAACAAAAGTATTACGTAACTCATATGCCGCACATGTATTTGTACACATAATTGATTTGTAATCACAGAGCCAAACAACTGGTATGAATGAATGTATCATTGGGTATTTATTATCAGTTTTATTCCTTATCAACCTTGATTTCGGGGCCAGACAAGTCCAATTATGACTTTCATTCATTAGAAACATCAATCAATTATGGCAAGCATACTCATCAATCACGACAATCCACAGCCCGTAATCGAATCACCATCTGCCCTATCGATCGGCGAGGAAAATGCGAATGAAAACCCAACACAATCGAATCAAACCAGTGCAGTTGCAGTTCTGCCTCGGTCAGCCGAATCACGTCAAAACGATTCTCTCCAACTCCGACCACGTTCTACGTCGTTGGGTTCTCAGCACCGGCTCAACGTCATTATGTGAGCGTATTGCACAAGCTGCGGTGAATAAATTGCAAATGATGGCAGAATTAAGGCCCAATAATAAAGCAGATACTAATGCAATAGTGGATTAACAAAACGACTGAATAAACGCAAATAAAATAGATTTTTTTAACACTTTGTTAAAAAAATCAAATGAATAAATAATCGGTACAAAATTTTAAATTCAAATAAAATTGAGTACCTAACTCTTTTTATAGTGAGATTTAATGGTCATTATACACTAGAATTTTGGAAACTATAAGCACTATGAATAGTAAAAATGGACTTATTCTTCACTTTGTTTTAAAATTGGTTTATTTTGAACTTTCTTATGCACTGTTAATTGATATTGCTCGTTTAACCATTTATTCATATAATTATTTATTTAAATCTTTATTTAAATAAAGCCACTTAACTTTTTTTTATCACGCATTTGCATATTTCGTTAAATAAATATTTATGTTGTATCAAAGCCTTTGTTTATGCTAAATATTTACCAATAATTTTGATTTCATTTTCCTTCTTATTGTTTTACACTATGGAACGAATAAATTTAAAACGAATGCAAATGAACACTACAAATTGCCCATCACATACTAACCTTGCATAAATTGGCGCGAATACAACCTTCCAAACCGTTTATGGAGTTGCAGAATGCACCAACAAGCCCTACGTGCCATGACTATTATTGCTGTTGCTGCTGCTACTACTGACGTTACCATTCCCCCGTGAATCTATAAATAGGCTAACCACGTTCAATTAAGTGTAACCGATCCCTTCCATCGCCGGGGCACTCGTCGCCCCAGGTGAAGTAATTCAGAATTCCACTTATCTGCTAAGCACCGGTCCAATCCATCCTCCGTTCCACTCAATAATCGATCAGGCAAAGTCGTTATCGTCCATCAAGTAGAAGTCTTCTACATAATTGATTACGATACGTTCGCACCGACGACGGAACACCGATCCGTTGCGTAGGAGGTCAAACGTAGTCCGAATTTTGCCACTTCAACACCAGAGAATGCGACCTACATTTTCATGTTCTCGGAAAATGAAAAAAAAAACTTCCTCGTTTCCGTCATAAAACAGTGGAAATCAAAGCCATAAATCGAGTTCGTCAAAAGTTTTGCCTGATGGCAAGCTGCTTCTGAATCAGCACCCTCCCCTGCATGGTAACACTTTCCACTCAATGAACGAGAGAAAAAAAAATGATCGAGGCAAAACACGTTTGCACAGCGATGATGCCATTGTTAACGAAGTGCAACATTTCCGAGTTTATGGTTTGTTGTAAAAATATTTATCTCTTTTTTTCCACGGGGGCGTTTCATGGGACAGATCATTTGAAAATATGACAAATATTTACGGAACCGTCGTAACTAGGTTAGGAGGAGGACACTTGAATTGCTGTTTTCCGCAAGGGAGAGAACGTTTAGGGGGGCCCATAACATCGGTAACATCCGATTCGTGCGGTTGAGCAATGGCTCGCGGCGGGCTCTTAAATAGCACCAGAAGAACCGCCATTATTTTGAAATGTGTCTTTATATCTTGGATTTATGAGACATTTGAAATCAATCGACACGTCATGCGTAGACCGAAGTTTGTCGCCAACGTTGCAACTAAAAAAAAGAATTCGGTTCATATAATTGCACAACTTGGAAGGGTTTCAACTTCGTCTCAACTGACAAGTCGTTATTTTTTTATTTCTCTATTTTATTGCATTGAGGCACGTTCAGCTGTATTTCATATAGCTGGCTTTAAACAATTTTACAGATTTCTGTATCACGAGATTTAAAAATAATTCTTTTTTCTGTTCACTAGTCCGTTTGCCTATCGATTCCAACTGTGATTGTTAACACCCCTAGTGATGTAGAATAGTAGATGTCCAGACCACTTCCATTGTTCAGGTCAATGATGTTATCGATCTCTTAGTAATTCGATCATTTAGCAGTTTTTCAATAACTCATTCCAAAACCTGAATTTCAAAATGTGTTGTATGGTGGACTTCTAGTACGAAGGATTTTCTACAACTCTGCCTAATAAGCGGTTGTTTGAATTCCACTAGTAACGGAGTTAGGTGTAGCTATAGTTTCAGTAGCTTAGACTAAAGGATAACAAAATTCATATCATTAAATTTAAGTTACTGCAACTAGCGTTATAATTCCGTTATTTGTTGAATTCTAACAACGAACCATTCGGCAGAGTTGTAGAAAAACCTTCGCACTGGAAGTCCCTGTAGATTCCAAAGGCTCCTAATGGACGCATGTTGACTACAGCGTTTACTCCCAGAGAAATCCTCTGCTGTACGTCATCACTTGGGTGACGTGGCGTAGTGACTGACTAAATTCCTGCTCTTACGGATCTCATCATCCGCTTCCACGGCCCTTCCATGTCCTGGGCTGGCGGAACGTTGAATATCCACGAAGTGAAGGCGTTTGTGAAGGTAATTGAGAACTCTTCTTTCCTTCCTTCCTTCCTCCTCAACAAAGTTGTTAAAAGCATTATCAAATCTAAATAATCGAACTCTCCTACGCAGAAGGTTTGAAGGAACATCAATTAACACCATGCATGCGTTTTTCGCTGAATCGCATTTTTTCTCTCTTTTGCCAAAATATCATTTCGCTCCAAGAAGCCTTTTAAATCATTTTAGGCGTATCCATAATTTTATGTGACAAACGTAAATTCATTGTTTTTGATGAAGGAAAGTAGAAGAAAATTTACCATGATTTAAATGGATGATAAGCCTCGGGCATGATTTTTTTGGTGCTGGTGCTTATTAGTAGAATTCACCGAATATTTTCAACAGAAACAATTTCTAAATTTATAATCAAAGAAATTTTTCAATTTATTATCAAGAAAATATTAATAAAAGTATTTACAAAATACATATGTACATAATTTAAGCCTTTGTAAAACGAAATATTGTTGAACCACTTTTAAAATCGGGAACAGCAAGAGCGGCTCCCGCCGGTGTCTATGTCGTTGAACACTTCGTCGTACTAAATCCGGTGTTGTCATCCATCCACGGTTCCACGGCTGGCAGCTGTAAACAGGCAGAAGGGATTCATCATTTCCATTATAGAGATGCATATGATAAAAACTTACCTGAACCTGCAACTGTGGATACGGTGGCTGCTGATTCAACGGAATGCTTTAAAAGGACTAGATGTGCCCCAGGTTGTCGTTTGTTCTAAATTTTTCGCTGGTGCCATCACATCGGGTGGGCTGATCGGATGTGGTTCAACACTGCTGCTGGGATCACCATTAGCCGCCCAAAGTGCAGCTTCCATTTGTAGATGAAATTTCTTGAAAGAGCCTCGCTGCGGTCATCGATTTCCTGAAACATCCAATCACGTCAATTCTAATAGCACAAATCATTTGCTTCCAGCATCACTTACCGCTATTTCGGGGAATCTGCTGGTCACAATAACAATCGGAAATGCACTTGAGTACCGGCGCGGCGGGTATTTCATCGCCGGCCGGCGGCTACAAGCATGCTGAATTTTCCCAGTTTTGTCACGATCGAGAACGGAAGATCCACCAGCGGAAATCCTTGGGAAGCGAGCTGCACAGTTCTTATAAGGGTGTCCCGACTTATGATATTCCTATAAGGATGACAGAGGAAGTGTCATGAATGTTAGAGGAGCGGATCTTTATTTAAACTCACCTATTGACTGGTTGCATGCAACGGCTGTAATTGCATGGATTCGTATCCGTTGACGGCATAGAGGGTGTCCATTATACATTTATGCGCTAAGATAAAGCTAATTATGATTTTAGCTGATGTAACTTCCCAACACGGATTTGTTGATCTGATCGTAAATAAGTTTACCCATATATTGGTAAAGTCATCATTTAAGTGAAATTGACTGATTTTCTCAGTACATTTCACTCATAATATCAGAAATGTTCGCAGTACCCAAATATGGGTAATTAAAGTACCCATATGGGTGTTTGTTTCCTGAGTGTGCATATTTTGGGGGCAGCTTGGGGACCCCAAAACATGAAAAAGTGCCCATGGAACATAGGGTCGGAAATCACTGCTAAGTGAGTTATTCAAAATTCTATGTTTTAATTTTTGGTCAACTTTACCAACCTCTATCTCATTAACCATTGATCGTATAATCTCAGTCAGCACACAGAACGAAAGCTTAAAGTCTAAGCTTTTTTAGCTTCGTCGACCTTATGTTGATAAAAGTGGTTTTAAGTACAGTAATTATGCAAACTTTCGAAAAAGTGTCAAAAATAACGTGCTCTTTTCTTATAATTTAGTGATTTTTCATCAATACATTCGATATTATGAAAAATTTCTTCTAAAACATTCTCATGCTTCTTTGCTCCCAAAATGTCCTTTGGTGGAACATTGTATGGTTTGTAGTTTACCCGTAATTTTCAATTTAAAATAATTAAGAAAAATCATCGAACAGCAATTTTCATCGCGATGTTTGCTTCAAAATGTTGGTTGGCAACCCTACCTGTTCGGGCGTTCGTTGCTTGCACGTGGTGCGATCGTTTGTAAACACCATGCATGCCACTAATGCCGTGCAGAAGTGAGGTTCAAAAACAATGGATCAGCTGATAGAAAAATTGGTTATTTTTTAACCAGGGCGTAAATTGTTTAAATAAATCGCACGTTTGTGTGATTAACTTTGAAGAGCATAAGTGTTAAATTTGCAAACTATCCACGCTGTCTGATGTAAGGCTTATCTGTTAGAAGCGGCCATAATTTATTTACAGATAATGCTTTTTCATCAGTAATTAACTATCATTTTATTTTGTTTTCGCCCAAATCGGATGATATCTTGATAATAAAATCCGACGCATGTAGGCAAACGGTTGACGAATGACTTCGTATTTGACTTGGTTGCTTCTGGTAGGGGGGTGGAAAATTTTCATTCAGTTGTAGTCGTCCTGCGGTGACGATATGGCATGATTTGTTTATGCGGGTGCTTTACTTTTTTGGAATTATTTTAATTTCAGTGATTCCGGGTCATGGACATTTTAGTGTATTCTTAAACTAAACAAAATGGTATTTATGGGAATCCGATTAAGAGTCGTCCGTGGGTACTTTCGGGAGGAGTGATGCATGAGAATTCGACTAATCAATTTATTTTTAAAATTTCTATGAATTTGTGGGTTTTTTGGGCTCTGGTAAATTTCTGTGAACTCAGTTGTTCTAATGAAACTACAATCCGCTTTTTAGAAATACGATTGAATCTCCTGAGAGTCTGGGTGGGTTTTGGGAATCCGGGTGCATGTGGATAGATTTATAAGGCTCTGGATGGATTCTGGAGAAACCTGCGTGGATTCGTAAAAATCCGGAAACAATGAGTTTTTGGTGACCTTTTCCTTTTAAAATTTCCGCGTTCAGGAATCCCGGAGGATTCTAAGGAATCCAGGAGGATTCTAAGGAATCCCGGAGGATTCCAAGGAATCCCGGAGGATTCCAAGGAGGATTCTAAGGAATCCCGGAGGATTCTAAGGAATCCCGGAGGATTCTAAGGAATCCCGGAGGATTCTAAGGAATCCCGGAGGATTCTAAGGAATCCCGGAGGATTCTAAGGAATCCCGGAGGATTCTAAGGAATCGCGGAGGATTCTAAGGAATCCCGGAGGATTCTAAGGAATCCCGGAGGATTCTAAGGAATCCCGGAGGATTCTAAGGAATCCCGGAGGATTCTAAGGAATCCCGGAGGATTCTAAGGAATCCCGGAGGATTCTAAGGAATCCCGGAGGATTCTAAGGAATCCCGGAGGATTCTAAGGAATCCCGGAGGATTCTAAGGAATCGGAGGATTCTAAGGAATCCCGGAGGATTCTAAGGAATCCCGGAGGATTCTAAGGAATCCCGGAGGATTCTAAGGAATCCCGGAGGATTCTAAGGAATCCCGGAGGATTCTAAGGAATCCCGGAGGATTCTAAGGAATCCCGGAGGATTCTAAGGAATCCCGGAGGATTCTAAGGAATCCCGGAGGATTCTAAGGAATCCCGGAGGATTCTAAGGAATCCCGGAGGATTCTAAGGAATCCCGGAGGATTCTAAGGAATCCCGGAGGATTCTAAGGAATCCCGGAGGATTCTAAGGAATCCCGGAGGATTCTAAGGAATCCCGGAGGATTCTAAGGAATCCCGGAGGATTCTAAGGAATCCCGGAGGATTCTAAGGAATCCCGGAGGATTCTAAGGAATCCCGGAGGATTCTAAGGAATCCCGGAGGATTCTAAGGAATCCCGGAGGATTCTAAGGAATCCCGGAGGATTCTAAGGAATCCCGGAGGATTCTAAGGAATCCCGGAGGATTCTAAGGAATCCCGGAGGATTCTAAGGAATCCCGGAGGATTCTAAGGAATCGGAGGATTCTAAGGAATCCCGGAGGATTCTAAGGAATCCCGGAGGATTCTAAGGAATCCCGGAGGATTCTAAGGAATCCCGGAGGATTCTAAGGAATCCCGGAGGATTCTAAGGAATCCCGGAGGATTCTAAGGAATCCCGGAGGATTCTAAGGAATCCCGGAGGATTCTAAGGAATCCCGGAGGATTCTAAGGAATCCCGGAGGATTCTAAGGAATCCCGGAGGATTCTAAGGAATCCCGGAGGATTCTAAGGAATCCCGGAGGATTCTAAGGAATCCCGGAGGATTCTAAGGAATCCCGGAGGATTCTAAGGAATCCCGGAGGATTCTAAGGAATCCCGGAGGATTCTAGGAATCCCGGAGGATTCTTAGGAATCCCGGAGGATTCTTAGGAATCCCGGAGGATTCTTAGGAATCCCGGAGGATTCTTAGGAATCCCGGAGGATTCTTAGGAATCGGAGGATTCTTAGGAATCCCGGAGGATTCTTAGGAATCCCGGAGGATTCTTAGGAATCCCGGAGGATTCTTAGGAATCCCGGAGGATTCTTAGGAATCCCGGAGGATTCTTAGGAATCCCGGAGGATTCTTAGGAATCCCGGAGGATTCTTAGGAATCCCGGAGGATTCTTAGGAATCCCGGAGGATTCTTAGGAATCCCGGAGGATTCTTAGGAATCCCGGAGGATTCTTAGGAATCCGGAGGATTCTTAGGAATCGGAGGATTCTTAGGAATCCCGGAGGATTCTTAGGAATCCCGGAGGATTCTTAGGAATCCCGGAGGATTCTTAGGAATCCCGGAGGATTCTTAGGAATCCCGGAGGATTCTTAGGAATCCCGGAGGATTCTTAGGAATCCCGGAGGATTCTTAGGAATCCCGGAGGATTCTTAGGAATCCCGGAGGATTCTTAGGAATCCCGGAGGATTCTTAGGAATCCCGGAGGATTCTTAGGAATCCCGGGGGATTCTTAGGAATCCCGGAGGATTCTTAGGAATCCTCCGGGATTCCTAAGAATCCTCCGGGATTCCTAAGAATCCTCCGGGATTCCTAAGAATCCTCCGGGATTCCTAAGAATCCTCCGGGATTCCTAAGAATCCTCCGGGATTCCTAAGAATCCTCCGGGATTCCTAAGAATCCTCCGGGATTCAGAATCCTCCGGGATTCCCAAGAATCCTCCGGGATTCTGAATCCTCCGGGTTCCCAAGAATCCTCAGGATTCCCAAGAATCCTCCGGGATTCCCAAGAATCCTCCGGGATTCCCAAGAATCCTCCGGGTTCCCAAGAATCCTCCGGGATTCCCAAGAATCCTCCGGGTTCCCAAGAATCCTCCGGGATTCTGAATCCTCCGATTCCCAAGAATCCTCCGGGATTCCCAAGAATCCTCCGGGATTCCCAGGAATCCTCCGGGATTCCCAAGAATCCTCCGGGATTCCCAAGAATCCTCCGGGATTCCCAAGAATCCTCCGGGTTCCCAAGAATCCTCCGGGATTCCCAAGAATCCTCCGGGTTCCCAAGAATCCTCCGGGATTCCCAAGAATCCTCCGGGTTCCCAAGAATCCTCCGGATTCCCAAGAATCCTCCGGGTTCCCAAGAATCCTCCGGGTTCCCAAGAATCCTCCGGGATTCCCAAGAATCCTCCGGGTTCCCAAGAATCCTCCGGGTTCCCAAGAATCCTCCGGGATTCCCAGAATCCTCCGGATTTCCAAGAATCCTCCGGGATTCCCAAGAATCCTCCGGGATTCCCAAGAATCCTCCGGGATTCCCAAGAATCCTCCGGGATTCCCAAGAATCCTCCGGGATTCCCAAGAATCCTCCGGGATTCCCAAGAATCCTCCGGGCTTCCCAAGAATCCTCCGGGATTCCCAAGAATCCTCCGGGATTCCCAAGAATCCTCCGGGATTCCCAAGAATCCTCCGGGATTCCCAAGAATCCTCCGGGATTCCCAAGAATCCTCCGGGATTCCCAAGAATCTTCCGATTCCCAAGAATCCTCCGGGATTCCCAGAATCCTTCCGGATTCCCAAGAATCCTTCCAGATTCCCAAGAATCCTCCGGGATTCCCAAGAATCCTTCCGGATTCCCAAGAATCCTTCCGGATTCCCAAAAATCCTTCCGGATTACCAAGAATCCTTCCGGATTCCCAAAAATCCTTCCGGATTCCCAAGAATCCTCCGGGATTCCCAAGAATCCTCCGGGATTCCCAAGAATCCTCCGGGATTCCCAAGAATCCTCCGGGATTCCCAAGAATCCTCCGGGATTCCCAAGAATCCTCCGGGATTCCCAAGAATCCTCCGGGATTCCCAAGAATCCTCCGGGATTCCCAAGAATCCTCCGGGATTCCCAAGAATCCTCCGCGTTTCCCCAGAATCCTCCCCGATTCCCAAGATTCCTCCCGGATTCCCAAGAATCCTCCGGGATTCCCAAGAATCCTCCGGGATTCCCAAGAATCCTCCGGGATTCCCAAGAATCCCCCAGTCTTCCCTAGAATCCTCCAGGATTCCCAAGAATCCTCCGATTCCCAAGAATCCTCCGGGATTCCCAAGAATCCTCCGGGATTCCCAAGAATCCTCCGGGATTCCCAAGAATCCTCCGGGATTCCCAAGAATCCTCCGGGATTCCCAAGAATCCTCCGGGATTCCCAAGAATCCTCCGGGATTCCTAAGAATCCTCCGGGATTCCTAAGAATCCTCCGGGATTCCTAAGAATCCTCCGGGATTCCTAAGAATCCTCCGGGATTCCTAAGAAACCTCCGGGATTCCTAAGAAACCTCCGGGATTCCTAAGAAACCTCCGGGATTCCTAAGAATCCTCCGGGATTCCCAAGAATCCTCCGGGATTCCCAAGAATCCTCCGGGAATCCTAAGAATCCTCCGGGATTCCTAAGAATTCTCCGGGATTCCTAAGAATCCTCCGGGATTCCTAAGAATCCTCCGGGATTCCTAAGAATCCTCCGGGATTCCTAAGAAACCTCCGGGATTCCTAAGAAACCTCCGGGATTCCTAAGAAACCTCCGGGATTCCTAAGAATCCTCCGGGATTCCTAAGAAACCTCCGGGATTCCTAAGAAACCTCCGGGATTCCTAAGAAACCTCCGGGATTCCTAAGAAACCTCCGGGATTCCTAAGAATCCTCCGGGATTCCTAAGAATCCTCCGGGATTCCTTAGAATCCTCCGGGATTCCTTAGAATCCTCCGGGATTCCTTAGAATCCTCCGGGATTCCTTAGAATCCTCCGGGATTCCTTAGAATCCTCCGGGATTCCTTAGAATCCTCCGGGATTCCTTAGAATCCTCCGGGATTCCTTAGAATCCTCCGGGATTCCTTAGAATCCTCCGGGATTCCTTAGAATCCTCCGGGATTCCTTAGAATCCTCCGGGATTCCTTAGAATCCTCCGGGATTCCTTAGAATCCTCCGGGATTCCTTAGAATCCTCCGGGATTCCTTAGAATCCTCCGGGATTCCTTAGAATCCTCCGGGATTCCTTAGAATCCTCCGGGATTCCTTAGAATCCTCCGGGATTCCTTAGAATCCTCCGGGATTCCTTAGAATCCTCTCGTCTTCCTTAGAATCCTCCGGGATTCCTTAGAATCCTCCGGTTCCTTAGAATCCTCCGATTCCTTAGAATCCTCCGGGATTCCTTAGAATCCTCCGGGCTTTCTTAGTATCCTCCGGGATTCCTTAGAATCCTCCGGGATTCCTTAGAATCCTCCGGGATTCCTTAGAATCCTCCGATTCCTTAGAATCCTCCGGGATTCCTTAGAATCCTCCGATTCCTTAGAATCCTCCGGGATTCCTTAGAATCCTCCGGGATTCCTTAGAATCCTCCGGGATTCCTTAGAATCCTCCGGGATTCCTTAGAATCCTCCGGATTCCTTAGAATCCTCCGGGATTCCTTAGAATCCTCCGGGATTCCTTAGAATCCTCCGGGATTCCTTAGAATCCTCCGGGATTCCTTAGAATCCTCCAGGATTCCTTAGAATCCTCCGGGATTCCTTAGAATCCTCCGGGATTCCTTAGAATCCTCCGGGATTCCTTAGAATCCTCCGGGATTCCTTAGAATCCTCCGGGATTCCTTAGAATCCTCCGGGATTCCTTAGAATCCTCCGGGATTCCTTAGAATCCTCCGGGATTCCTTAGAATCCTCCGGGATTCCTTAGAATCCTCCGGGATTCCTTAGAATCCTCCGGGATTCCTGAACGCGGAAATTTTAAAATGAAAATGTCACCAAAAACTCATTGTTTCCGGATTTTTACGAATCCACGCAGGTTTCTCCAGAATCCATCCAGAGCCTTATAAATCTATCCACATGCACCCGGATTCCCAAAACCCACAAAGACTCTCAGGAGATTCAATCGTATTTCTAAAAAGCGGATTGTAGTTTCATTAGAACAACCGAGTTCACAGAAATTTACCAGAGCCCAAAAAACCCCACAAATTCATAGAAATTTAAAAAAAAATTGATTAGTCGAATTCTCATGCATCACTCCTCCCGAAAGTACCCACGGACGACTCTTAATCGGATTCCCATAAATACCATTTTGTTTAGTTTAAGAATACACTAAAATGTCCATGACCCGGAATCACTGAAATTAAAATAATTCCAAAAAAGTAAAGCACCCGCATAAACAAATCATGCCATATCGTCACCGCAGGACGACTACAACTGAATGAAAATTTTCCACCCCCCTACCAGAAGCAACCAAGTCAAATACGAAGTCATTCGTCAATCGTTTGCCTACATGCGTCGGATTTTATTATCAAGATATCATCCGATTTGGGCGAAAACAAAATAAAATGATAGTTAATTACTGATGAAAAAGCATTATCTGTAAATAAATTATGGCCGCTTCTAACAGATAAGCCTTACATCAGACAGCGTGGATAGTTTGCAAATTTAACACTTATGCTCTTCAAAGTTAATCACACAAACGTGCGATTTATTTAAACAATTTACGCCCTGGTTAAAAAATAACCAATTTTTCTATCAGCTGATCCATTGTTTTTTGAACCTCACTTCTGCACGGCATTAGTGGCATGCATGGTGTTTACAAACGATCGCACCACGTGCAAGCAACGAACGCCCGAACAGGTAGGGTTGCCAACCAACATTTTGAAGCAAACATCGCGATGAAAATTGCTGTTCGATGATTTTTCTTAATTATTTTAAATTGAAAATTACGGATAAACTACAAACCATACAATGTTCCACCAAAGGACATTTTGGAAGCAAAGAAGCATGAGAATGTTTTGTAGAAGAAATTTTTTCATAATATCGAATGTATTGATGAAAAAATCACTAAATTATAAGAAAAGAGCACGTTATTTTTGACACTTTTTCGAAAGTTTGCATAATTACTGTACTTAAAACCACTTTTATCAACATAAGGTCGACGAAGCTAAAAAAGCTTAGACTTTAAGCTTTCGTTCTGTGTGCTGACTGAGATTATACGATCAATGGTTAATGAGATAGAGGTTGGTAAAGTTGACCAAAAATTAAAACATAGAATTTTGAATAACTCACTTAGCAGTGATTTCCGACCCTATGTTCCATGGGCACTTTTTCATGTCTTGGGGTCCCCAAGCTGCCCCCAAAATATGCACACTCAGGAAACAAACACCCTGTATAGGTAAACTGATCTAAGCGTGTATAGAGCAAACAAAGATTTTTTTTTTCATTATTTCACATCCTCATGTTCTTTGGATTGGTTATAGTTTTGACTGCTATTCAGTATTCCCTTGCCCCTAGCATCGCCACCACGATGTGTGTTGCACGACTCGGTCGCTTCAGATTCATAATCGGTATCTGGGCTTCTACAAATTTCGTTCGACTGCGATGATGGTGTCCTTTGTTTGTCCTTAGAGCTATTGTGCAATAAACGATGATGCTGGATCTGGCATGCATTTATGTCACATGGCTTTGACGACTTGCACAGTCCTCGGTCGGTGAGCGCTCAAGCAGCTACGACAGTGATCCCCAAAGTGCGGCCCGTGGGCCGCATGAGGCCCTCCAAGCCTTTTCCTGCGGCCCGCGAAGGTTTTCCGAGAATACACTAAATGTGGCCCATTGATAAGCTTTATATGACAGCAAAAGCATTTTATCATTCCCAATATCTCGGTGTACTCCCCAACAAACAATTTTAGCTGAATAAGCTAGTTTTTCAGCTGAAAATGACTATTTTTGGTCATAGAAGCGCATTACTGACCTTCAATGTTTGTTGGGTCTGGAACCTGCCAACTTCACATCAATATGTTGTTGAAGCACGATTTCTACTTCGTGAATAGTTATTATCATTATGATTCATTTGATTCATAAAATGCATAACTTCATACATGGATGATATGTAGGCCGACAGCAAATATACTTCGGTGTCATCACCCCGGGTTATGATAATAGAAAATTTGTATCTAATCGCGAATTTAAAGGAAGTCAAGGTTGAACTACCGGTAAAAACAATGTTGCCATACATTGTTCCGTAAAAGAATGCTTTCATTTTTTTTTAAATAAGTTTGGTTTTGGGGAAGTTGAGCTGAAATTTTGTGGATTATTGAATCCAGAAAACTTGTTATCGAATATCGACCAGAATTCTGTTCAGACTCGCGAATGGATTCTTTTTAGAATTCCAAACGGATTTTGTTTAAAATTCTGGTCGAATTCTGTTCAGATTCCCGAACGAATTTTTTTCAGAATCTCATAAGGAATGTTCAGAATCGTGAACGATTTTTTCTTAGAATCTCGAGCAGATGCTGCTCAGAATTCCAATAGAATTTTTCTCAGAACCCCGAAAAACGGTACTATGTACCAAAAGTCAGCTATGGCGATTAAATCTGTAGAATGAAGTGTCCTTACAAGTACATATTTGATTTGAAAAAAAATCACAGGTTTAAAATATTTTGTCCAAATATACAATATTCTGTAATATGCAATATGAACTGAAAATCAAATCTTGCAAATATACTGCGGCCCGCTTCGGCAGCTCAAAAATTCTGTACGGCCCTTGATAGTAGGCGTGCTGGGGACCACTGAGCTACGACAAAGTTTATGTTCCCGCAGTGAGTCCCAACGGTTCGAAAGGCTGTACGATAGAAACTGTTTGCACTTGTCCACTGCTGTACAACGCCCCAAACACACGACACATTCATCGGTAGTATCTACTTGTTTTCTTTTCGAAGTAATTTGAGAGTGTGCATTTACAAATCCATTTTCCTTCCGTCCGCGGTGAACTTTGTTGTCGACTGCTCCAGAAAACTGTGGCATCGTCACTGTGCTCGCTGCTTCCGCCAGGTTGTATAGCCATTCACTGAACTCAGACAAAGTTACGGAGTGCAGAGACTGTCTATGGGTTGCCCAATTCAGACGAATCATTGGAGGAAGCCTGTCGGTTAAACTCTGTAGGAGTGTAAGATTGCAAAGGTGTTCTTGTAAATCACAGGCTTTAATTGTGGCCACCATGTTGCGCACTGCAAGTGCAAAGTCGACTAGCGATACAAGACGATCTGCTTTCGGGGCAGGAATACTATTGATCTTCTGCAATAACGAATGAACTATTATTTCCGGCCGTCCGAAGAGCATTCTCAGAGTGGAGATAACGTGACCTAAGTTATTAGGATGTAATAACTGGCACCTTACAGCTTCTAGCGCTTTCCCTTTTAAGCACTTTTGAAGACGGATCATATTCTCCTCGGCTGTAAGCCCACAAAGATGCGTCGTGTTCTCAAATGAGGCAAAAAACAGGGGCCACTCCTCCGGTTCACCGGTAAAAATTGGCAGCTCCTTCGGTACAGCGTGACGAGCGGCAATTTGGCTGCTATTCAGCAGTGTCACGCCTCCTACTGCTGTATGTTCGTCATGAAAAGCAGACGGATAGAATTCAGGACCATTTGGAGGATTACCGAGGGGACGAGAAAACGTCGGAGCGCTTGGGATATAATCAGTTTGGGGATTCATTGTCGAAGTTACAGGGCGCCGAACAGCGGGAGGAACACAAAACGCAGGCGTATATGAATATTGATTCGTCCTTTGCGATGGAAATATATCCATTTGCTCGTTCATAGCACCTGGACGATTCGATGGAACAGCTGATTGTTCAGGTTGCACAATCGGTACAAATGGTGAAACAGCCCTGCCACGTGCAGTTGGTGGTACAGGCTGTTGGTTGGTACACACTGGTGAAAAACGATATTCAGGATTCGTGACATTATCGCTCTGGGGATTACCAATACGATGATTTGCGTTTGACGGCGAGAACAATAACATCTGGAACCTACGCCTTAAATATCGCAATTCGATGGCTTCCTGCTGCTCCAGGAACTGGATTCGTAGCTCCGAGGGTAGTCTGTTGACGAGATCATCTTCTGCCATCATATTTCGACTTACGTTAATATCCGGAACTTCAGAGATTGGATCGAGGATCGGATAATGTACGCCTTGTGTACGCGAGACATATTGTGACGTAGACGACAGAGCGATGTGCGGAGATGATCTCGTCAACAGACTACCCTCGGAGCAGAAAAAGGCCTCGGAGCTGCGGTTGAAAAAGGCAATTGAATAAGAAGAAATCTGAGAGTATCTTATGAAGTTATTTGAAAATCATGATGTTTGATACCTACATTGCGATTGGTAGAATTTTTTACTATTACGGCCACCGAGAGTCTTCTGGAACTATAATGTTTCAGCAGTGAGGAATGAATAGTGAAGGAATGATTCAGTTCTTCCATGTGAGTTCCTTCAAAGGAATACATCCATAACCAAGCGATTAACCAAATATGATTGATATCAGGAAGTAGTAGTGATTGGGTTTGAGATTTGATATTCATTTGCTTGTTTAATTTTCAAAAACTCCATGTAGTCCGAATAACATTGAGTTATATCGTTGTATCGAGGAATAACTCCTAAAAATTTGCTTTGTTAGAATTGTTGGTAGGACAGTTTTCTTCTTTTTCTAATATCAATCAAATAGAGAGATGGATATTGTCCTTCACGCTCCTGTTTTCGATGGCGTTTCCGGCTCCCGACTAAGTCGTTTCAGAGTTGGATTATATTGACCAAACTATGTGTATAAGAGTCTCGAGCCCACCAACAGCCCCAATCCAGAATAGAATTTTCCTATATCTGAAAAGATCCTAAGTTGATTTCATCCACCAACCAACCCACTTGATCCGAAGAGGTCAAATGACGAACACCGATAAACCAAACTGCCAAACAACCATTATTTAAGAGACTTCATTTCAGTGTTGATAGTTGGTTTTTAATTTGAGAGGCATTAAGGAAATTACGTAGCGCTTAGAGGGGGAGGGAGGATGCCCGAAGTGTGACAATCCATACATTTTTTTGGATGCTTCATACAAAAAGTGTTACATAGGGGGGAGGCGGTTTGAAAAAAAAATCATTCACAAATCTCAATTGTCGAGCCCTTCTACGCGAGCAAATTAGAATTAGAAGGAATGCATCACGTCTGAGTTTTTTAAGCAAGTACGCATTTCGCTCATTTGCCAAAAAATCATTTCGCTCCAAAAAGATTTTAAAATCAATTTTGTGGGCAATTTATTGTTTACACACGCAAGAGTATTCATTATTCAATGCGACAAACAATAATTCAATGTTTTTAACAAGAAAGAACAAAAGAAAACCTACGATGATTCAAATGGATGATTCAATTCAGTCATGAGTGTTCTGGTGTTGAGTTCGGTTCGTTTCATATTAAGATTAATTTCGCTCGTTCATGAATTTTGAGATTGTAACTTACGTTTGTTACGCCCGCTCAATCACAAAGACTCCCAGCCCACTCAGGGTCGGCTCTTTCCACCGAGGTTCAACAAAAGAGGAAAAACCAATAATACGATTAAACGACGGTTTTTATTCGGAATGTTCCCTAACGTCCCTATCGCCCTATCTATATCCTACCATTAACATTACTCACGTTTGTGTGTGGTGTCAGTGTTGGGCCCTGATGACGCCGCCTGGTACCTTGGTTCCGACGTTCCGGCCACCTGGGTATGGATTGCCTTTGTCGGATCGTAGTCGGCCGCCTGGCCTGGAAATCACTTTCAGAGCTTTTCTGTCGGATATGGGTGGACTTCGTCGTACAGTCGGCCACCTGGCCTGGAATTCACTTCTGTGATCACCGCCGTGGTACTTTCGATAAGGATCCCGTCCGGAGCCTGGCGCTTTCTCTTGCTTCCGCCTGAAGCTATGGCTTTCCCGCACAGGGGGGGGGGTGTTCCTTCGTTGATGGTGCTGCCCGCACTGATACTGTCGAACTGTATTCACCGTGGCGCTGAGCAGCTCCAAACCAGATAACCGTAACAACTCGGTTAACGATACTCAAAGTATCTAGTTGACTATTGCTGCCACTGTAGCTTTTGAGGGATCTAGAACCTTCCTAGCACTTATAAAAACTTGATTTTCTTCGGGAGTTTGCTTTTGCCTCTAACGTGGATCATCAGCAAGTGACCGAGTCGAGCTTTCCAACCCAAGACGGAACCGGTGAAAAGCCCTTTTATTCGTCGGAGCTCCTGGAATGTTCTGTTGCTCAAATCCATCGGTTACCAATCTCGGCAGCGTAGAGGGGTGTATTGTGGATGTGTCGTGTTGTACCACTGAGCTAACAAATTCTGTTTTGTGTTATGTACTTTAATTCAATTTCACCGTTGTACTGTCTTTCTATCTAGCTTAAGAGTATATTGCATGTTTTAGCTATATTGCATGGCTAAGTTTAATTATTATTTATTTATTTATTATTTTAGACACTTATGCATAGTTTATAAGCAGTCCCTACTAGCTAGCTAAGGTATTTTATTGGCTTTTCCTCATATACATTAATTGGGGTTGGGAGAAGAGTGGACATTGCAAAGCGACTGGTCACAAGATTTTGAATTTTTACCAGTACTGGTTATGAGAGGTTTGGAAACCTCCTTTTAGGCAGCTATTAAGCTTTCCTTCAAGATGTTCCGAAGCCTTCTTTCAAAAGGTTCGGATGCCTGCTGTCAAATGGCTCAGAAACCTCCTTTCTAAAAGCTTGAAAGCTTCCTTTCAGAAGGCTCGGAAGCCTCCTTTCAAGACACGCGGAAGCTTCCTTTCAAGAGGTACGGAAACCTATTTTCGAGAAGCGCGGAAATTTTCTTTCAAGAGACTCAGAAAACTCCTTTCAAGAGGCTAGAAAGCTCAGAAGCCTTTTACAGGCGCTTGGATGACTCCTTTCAAGCGACTCAGAAATCTCAGCAGGCTCTGAAACCTCCTTTCAAGAGGCGCGGAAGCGTCTTTTCAAGAAGCTCAGAAGCCTCCTTTCAAGACGCTCGGAAGCCTTTTTTCATGAGGTTCGGAAGTCTTGTTTAAAGAGATTCGGAAACCTCCTTTCAAGTGGCTCCGAACCTCCTTTTGTGAAGCTCGCAATCCTTCTTTCAAGAGCCTTGGAAGCGTCCTTGCTAAATGCTCAGAAGCTTTCTTGTAATAGCCTCGGAAACATCTTTTCAAAAGATTCGACAGGCTCCCTTGCAGAGATTCGGAAGCATCCTTTCAAGAGCCGCCGAGACCTACTTTCAAGAGCCTCGGAAGCTACCAAAAGACCTCAAAGTATGCAGAAACCTATTTTGATTTGGCAAACAGCGAAAATTTCAGCTTTCGAAGTACAATATATTTTCAGGACTTACTCAGTTCTTCAGGACTTATGTGTTACACTTATTTTCATTTAAAGCGAAAAAATAGGGGGTACCTCAATGAATGTAAAAGCTCGAAGGGGTATCTCTCCAGAAAAAGGTGGATTACCGCTGATTTAGTGCATCACGCAAAAACGATTGATTTTGAACTTCTTTCCCTCGGCCCCGATATCTGTTAAAATATCTAAATGTTTTTTTTTAATGGGATGCTTCCGACTGTTGTGCTCAATTTTGTATGACTTTTATCTTATAAAGCAGCTAAAGCGTTATTGCGTCTATTTTCTGACGTTTCGGTTTATATTCCATCACCTTCTTCAAGGATTTAGAGGCTACACAGAGGTCTACAAGTTTCCTTACATTATTTGCGTCAAAAAGTATAACAAAATTGCAAATCATTTTAAGGGTATTTTGTTAAATCCTTCTATGTGGATTTCAGGTATTAGCTTCCCATACATCCCTGAATATTGAATGCTATTTGAAGTATGTTCTCCAAATGTAAAATCTACGTATTTGATTTCTCTTAGTAAAAAAGGGGCGCCTAATAAACGATTCGTCAAGGGCGATGGGAGTCCACGCTACGGCTCTTACAATGCTTCTTCCGTACGACTGTTCATTCGCACCACCGCTTGCTCGTCTAGGAACGGCACCAGCTTGTGTAGCTGGCTAGACTTGGGCACTCTTAGATCCCCGTTCCTACTGTTCGTGGCAAACGGTTCCAATTGGAGAAGCGTGGCATATCGAACAATCTCGTCACTGTCATTTTTTTTTAAACTCAGATCGTATTGTTCAGAAGTTGAAGTAATTTTTCGTGTCGCACCCATAAATTATTGTTGTTCTAGACGACAACTTGAACGGCTTAACCAAAGTGCGACCAAATGAAAGTATCGTGGTTTTGCCTTTCTCGTACAACTAAGTTGTACCGAAAGGCTATCATTTCACTCCAAATTCGAACTTTTGATAGAAGTCCCGGAGACCCATAGTGTTATATACCATTCGACTCAGCTCGATGAGCTGAACAAATGTCTGTCTGTCCGTGTGTGTGTGTGTATGTGTGTGCGTGCACAAAATGCCATAAAAAACATTAGCCAAATTTTCACATAGAAACTCTTAATCGATTTTCTTGCAACAAGTTGCATCCGACAGAGACTAAAACGCTATTGATCACTATTGAATTTCATAATAATTGCAAATTGCAAAAAATAGATAATATTAAAATAGTGATGAGACATAGTCACATAGAACAATAATGTGTTATGAAAAATGCCTTGCATCTATGAATATTTTTAAAGTTTATCCGTGGCTTGCTCCCATTACGAGTTTCATCGTACTATAAAGATGCTCGTGTTGCGCGCATTTAGGCGTAAGTATGCTCTTCGTTCAGTTTCATAGTACTATGAAATTGTCCGAAAGTCAAAATTCGAACATAGGAAATTCGAGAAACTTTTGGCAGCGCCATCTGTCGTCTACTAGTGTAAATGTTCTATCATAACATTAGACGGTGTAACTGTTTTGCCTTTCTTGTACATCATCGAGGTGTAAGCGTAAAGGCTACATTTATTAATAACCTTTTTCCGCGAGAAAGGCGCCATCACCGCTAGGTGGATTAATCTGGGTTTTTTGATCAATTTCACATAAAAGGCAGTAGGCGTTTGCCAGAAATAAGCCTATGGTGGTTATCATTTCTTTCAAAGTACCTATCCGTTCTTCAAAAATAGGTGCTTGCCCGAATAAAGGCAATGGCGAATGTGATCAGTACTTAAAAGTAAGCGCTCGTCTGGGTTTGAATAATGGTTAATGTGATCCCTTCATTAAAAATAGCCTTCCTTCCTGAAAAGTAGAAATTTGCCCGGAATAAGGCCTGGATTAAAGTAATGGTGGAAGTGATCCTTCCTTAAAAACCCTGATTAATCCACCTAGCGGTGATGGTGCCTTTCTCGTGCATTAAGCTCCCCCAGGTACACTGGGGGAAGTGGGAAAGGAAAATTTGATAGTGCATGTTTGAATTAGTGTAAAACCAGTTTAAATGATTTAAATGCGTTCAATCAAAATGGGCTATCAAAAACAGTCAATTTTACACCAACTGTGCGGTAATTCATACCATTTTGGTCGCTTGAAATTTATGGAAATAGATTTTAAAATTAGGAGTTGTTTTTCCACTTACCCTAGTGGGATGGGGTAAGTGGAAAACCCATGTTGCCTTGACCTTCAAAAGTGTTGAGTAGTTACATATAACTAAAATCGATACGATAATTGCTCTGAGTATCTTTTGCGGAATAATTTCATTGGCTTAACGGAATAGATCCTCAAGGAATTCTCGTAATAGCTAGGGGAGGGCTGGTTTTGCCTTCTCGAACACTAAGTGTACGTAAAATCTATATGTTCGCCTCAAAGATGAACATTTTAAAGGAAAAATGGGACTTACAGGGTTATAAACTAATCAACTTAGTTTAACGAATTGAGATGATGTCTGTATGTGAGTATTTGTATGTATGTGTGTGCGCAAAGCACGTACAAAATTATCAGCTATTCTTAAGCACTTGTCCTTAACCAATTTGTTCGCAAAAAAATTGCATTCAACGGCGAAACTTGTTATGAATAAAAATTAATGTGAATTATATAATATATTTACCTATCAGTGCTGTTTTTAACTTTCTTATATATATTTTTTTCATATGTAAAACATGTGAAAGGCATCAGTACCGATAGGTGGATTAATCAGGCATTTTCTCATTTATATGAGTTCAATCACACTGGAATCACAATGATAACAAAGAAGGAACATATTAAGCTATCGAAATAAACCCTGGAGGGAAGAAAAAAAATGCGTAATTAGAACATTATCCACTTCCCCCGCAGTGTTTGATACCTGGGGTAAGTGTAAAATCTTTGAATTATTTGCTTTCTTGGTACAAACTACTACCAATTGAATGGGATTAGTTTAATTGTATTAGAATGGTAACCTGAGATATAAATTCACTTGAAAAAAGGACAATTGGTGCAAATAAGAATTGATTTTATGAATGCAAATATCAATTTTTCGCAAAACCTAAAATTACAGTTCAAGCGTTAACCATGTTAGTGTATGTGTTATACAAATTTCAACATAGTATTAGTGTGAGCATCAAAGTATAACACTGCTATGATGTGGTAAAAACTGTAAAGTATGTACAATTCCAATTTTTTGAGTCGATTTTTACACTTACCCCCTTTTTCCACTTCCCCCCGTGTACCTTATAAAAAATAGTATGTTGGCCATTACTTTTACACTATGGGTCTCCGGGCCTCCTATAAAAAGTTCATTTTTGGAGCGAACATATAGCCTTTACGTATACTTAGTACCTATACGAGAAAGGCAAAAAGTAGGTGCATATCTGCATCCAGAGATCCCTTCTTCAATTGTAGACGCTTGCCAGAAATAAAGCTATGGTGGTTGTGATCCTTTCTTTAATATTATATTTTGTTAATAACTCAATTGTTTCAAACGCTACAAGCGTGATTATTGATTCTGGTGCAAGATACAATCACACCAAATCATTAAATCATCGACAAACTAGCGCCATTTGGTACAATAATAAAAATAAAACATCGACGAAGAGAAATCAGTTACAGTTACACCCCTATGAAACTAAGCGTGAGATTTGATACCTTCTTTAAAAATAGGCGCTTGCTCAGATTGTGGTAATGGTGGATGTGGTTCCTTCGTAAAAAGTTTGCATTTATCCGGAACTAGTCGACCCGGCAGATGTTGTCCTGCATAGTAGGCGAATATTCCCATGCCAAATTTCCATACGAATCTTCATATCAGTTTTTCACGATTTACTGAACTTTACTCGTAATTTTCGCATGGGGAAATATCGTATAAACCCGTCGGAAACTATAACGAACATATCTGCTGAAGGAATGAAGAAAATCCATCCAGCCGTTTTCGAGTTATGCGGATACGAACACAGACCATTTCATTTTTATATATATAATAACTAGTCGACCCGGCAGACGTTGTCCTGCATAGTAGGCGAGAATCTGCGTTCCGAACTGCCCATGCAAAGTTCGCATAGGAATCACAATTTTAGTTTTTCACGATTTGCTCAACTTTACTCGTAATTTTCGCATTAGGAAATATCATATAAACCCGTCGGAAACTATAACGAATGTTTTTGCTGAAGAAATGAAAAAAATCCATCCAGCCGTTTTCGAGTTATGCGGATACGAACACAGACCATTTCATTTTTATATATAAAAAGATAATAATAAGATAGATAAGGCAATGGTGGTTGTAATCGCTTCTGTAATTGTGTTATTGTGTCGCCAGGTCCTAATTGATTCCTGATATCCAACGTTTCACTTCCGAACTTACTTTCGACATCATGACTATCAAAACTAAATTTGAGTTTGTTATCAACATACTGCCGGAAGAGCGTTCGGAAGTGTGGAAATCAATCTGGAAACTTCAATTTAGTGCCAGCGACGTTGTCAGCCACAAAAATAAGCTCGATTTTGTGACATGCTACATATTTATTTTATTTTTCCTTTAGAATTTCGTCGGAAGTGAACCTTGCTGCCAGTTCATCAGCTTCGTACACACAGTTTTGGACTTTTTTTGGATGTAGGATAATGAAGAATAATGCAATGGTGATTATAATCTCTTGTTCCAAAATATCATCTACCATTTGTCTAATTCTATTAGAACATATCCTTGATCTTCTTTGTCCATGCTAAAAAATACACCAAATAGCTGTTTCCCTCTCACAGTTCAAAATTATGCCAAATGTCCGTTATGCCAAATGGCCTTTTTCTCAATTAGCTTATGCCAAATGGCGTTATGCCAAGACCCAGAACCTCGAAAAATGAACATATTTCTTTAATCCACCGAGTTGAAAACGGTGATAAACACAGTAATTAACCTTCCGCAACTCGCTTCAATTTTCATAACACGAGAACTCGCGTGTTGTAAAAAGTACAACAGTCCTAAAATCCGTTATAATGAAACCAATTCAAATGATATCAACGTGATTCTTTCGGGAAAATAATAAAGGGGATATATTCTCTCATTGAGGACATTTCTAAGTCCAATGGATCTTCTGCTGGTCCTCCGGAAGATCCGGAACCAACGGAGCACCGGTGAAAATAGTCCATCTTCACAATAAATTGCGCAATGCTTTTTATAAGAGTTCTAAAAACTCTAAAAACTCTGAAAAAAATCTAAATCCATCTATAATCCCATGCGGCCCTATGAGTGAAGAAAAAAAAATATTTTGAATTCTCCCACTGAGCTAGTGTACATGAAAATACCAGTTTGGTTCGATATCTCGAGATCTATGGGATTTAGGAAATTTCCGTCTTCTACAAAGTTGTTCAAGGATTGGAACCCAAAATGTTGAGAAACTGTTAAGTTCAGAATTCAGCCGTAAGTCGGCGCTAGTGTATATGAGTTATGAGTTTGGTTGGATATCACAGGATTTGTGGGTATGTATTAGAAAGTTTGCCGTCTTCTACAAAGTTGTTCGAGGATTGGAATCCAATATGTTGTGAAGCTAATTAGTTTGAAATTCATCCGCAATGTGGCGCTACTGTATATGAGAGACCAGTTTGGTTTGATATCTCAGGATCTATTGGTTTTGTAAAGTTGCCATTTTCTATAAAGTTGATCGAGCATTGGAAACCCATATGTTGTGGAACTGTTTAGTTCAGAATTGAACCGAAAGGCGGCACTAGTGTATATGAGAGATCAGTTTAGTTCGATATCTCGGGATCTATGGGATTTTGTAAATTGCCGTTTTCTAAAATGTTGTTCGAGTACGAAGAACCAATATGAATAATTTATAATTCATCCACAAGGAGGCATTACTGTATATTAGACCTCTTCATGTTTTCAAAAAGTATCAAAAATTCAACCGGTCAACCCAGAATTACAATTCTTATGCTAAAATAAGCCTCCTGTCAAATTTTCAGCTAATTCGGATAAAATTTCGAGGTGGCTCAAGTCGATTTAGTGTTTTCGGGCTATTAAGCCAAAAACCATCGCAACAACCTCTATATGGAAGATTTTGGTGTGCTCTACAAGTCTTGTGAACATTGCGATTCGTTCCGTTCACGTTTTGGCCATGTTAAAGTGATTTTCAAGCTTTAAAGTGCATAAAAACACTCTTCCCCCTTCAAGTCGTTGTTCTACAAAATTCTTGAATTTATGACAAATCATTACTAATTTATTATATTTATTTTCCCCTTTTTGCCCTGGATATTTGAGTATTCTATTTGCTAATGTTTGATTTACCGTTAAATTTTTAAAAATCAGGAGCTGAACATTTGTCATAAATTTGCACGCTATGATTTCCTTAAACAAGTTATTCGAACAAAACATAAATCAAATCATATGATATTTGATGCTTACAACAAACGACTTCCAAATTTAATTCATTTCACCATATGTCTGTATGCTTTTAGCATTTAGTGCGTCGTAGTAACAAGTGAAATTAAAGCTTCTTTGTTCGAACAACTTGTTTGACGAAATCCCAACGTGCAAATTTATGATGATTGTTCAGCTTTTGATTTTTAAGAATTTAACGGTAAATCGGACATTAGAAGATATATACTCAAATGTCCAGGGAAAAAAGAGGAAAATAAATATCTTTAATTAGATTGATTTGTCATAAATTGAAGAATTTTGTAGAACAACGACTTTTATTGGAAACAGTATTTTTATGCACTTATAAGCTTGAAAATCACTTTAACCTGGTCAAAACATGAACAGAACGAATCGCAATGTTCACAAGACTTGTAAAGCACATCAAAATCTTCCATATAAAAGTTGTTGCGATGGTTTTTGGCTTTTATATCTCTTGTTAGATTTTTTTCAAAATTGAAAATAGCCCAAAATCTCTAAATCAACTTGAGCCACCTCGAAATTTTATCCGAATTAGCTGAAAACTTGACAGGAAGCTTATTTTAGCACAAAAATTGTGATTCCGGGCTGACCGGTTGAATTTTTAATACTTTTTGAAAACATGAAGAGGTCTACTGTATATGAGAGATCAGTTCTTCGATATCTCGGGATCTGTGGGATTTAGAAAGTTACTGTCTTCTACAAAGTTGTTTGAGGATTGGAAATCAATATGCTGATAAGCTAATTAGTTTAGAATTCATCCGCAAGGTGGCGCTACTGTATATGCGAGATCAGTTTGGTTCCATATTTCGGGATCTATTGGTTTTGGAAAATTGCTATCTTCTATAAAGTTGTTCGAGCATTGGAAACCAATATGTTGAGAAATTGTTAAGTTCAGAATTAAGTCATAAGGCGACGCTAGTGTATATGAGAGATCAGTTTAGTTCGATATTTCGGGATCTGTGAAACTTAGTAAATTGCCTTCTTCAACAAAATTGTTCGAGGACTGGAAACCAATATGTTGAAAAACAGAAAAATTTAAAATTCATCCGCAAGGAGGTGCTACTGCATATGAGATATCAGTTCTTCGATATCTTGGGATCTGGGGGATTTAGAAAATTGCCGTTTTCTACAAAGTTGTTCGGGGATTGGAAACCAATATGTTGAAATATTGTGAAGTTTAAAATTCATCCGTAGAGTAGTGATAGCACATGTGAGACCACCAGTTTGATTATACAACCCCGGATCTGTGATATTAGAGAGTGGCCGTCTTTTTCACAGCTGCTCGAGGATGAAAACCATTATTCTGAAAAACTGTTTAGTTTGGATTACATCCGCAGTTTTGTTAGATGTCGCAGGATATTTAAAAGTGCCTTCATTTACAGTTATTTGGGATTTGAAAACCAATGTGTTCAGAAAAGTGTGTCATATAACTACCGTTTCTGCCTCATACACAGGATGCCTTGGGTTCGATCTCAGGCCCATTTAATTCGCCTACTTCGCATCTTTTTGTATACTTCTCATGTTATAGCAATCGCTTTCCGTAGCGTTTCCATTTCAATCCTGTACCTTCAATTTGACTAGTCGGAAATGCAGGAAACACTTATTTCTTACATTCAATTAGAATTCCGTATTTTGCGTTCCTATCACATCCCAACAAAGTTTTTTGGCTGAAATAGCTTGAAAATAAGCTTCCGAGCCTCTTTGAAATAGGCTTGCGAGCCTCTTTAAAACAGGTTTGCGAGCCTCTTGAAAACAGGCTTCCGAACCTGTTAAAAGGAGGCTTACAAGGCTCTCGAAAGGAGGCTTCCGAGCTTTTGAAAGAATGCTTTCTACCTTTTTAAAAGGCGGCTTCCAAGCCTCTTGAAAGTAGACTTCCGGCCTCTTGAAAAGAGGCTTCCCAGTCTGTTGTAAAGAAGCTTCCCAGCCTCTTGAAAGCAGGCTTCCGGGCTTCTTGGAAGACGAGCCTCTTGAAAGTAGGCTTTCAAGCCACTTGAAAGTAGGCTTTCGAGCCAATTGAAAATAAGCTTCCGAAACTCTCGAAAATAGGCTTGCGATCATATTGAAAATAGGCTTCCGAGCCTGTTAAAAGGAGACTTCCGAGCTTGTTAAAAGGAAGCTTACAAGCCTTTTGAAAGAAGCTTCCCGAGAAGCTACCATTTTTATGGATGTTCCGGATTTTCCGGAAGGCCGCCTGGTGGCCACCTACGGTTATAGTAGAGTAAGAACTGTGGAATATCTCCAAAACCACCATCACAAATGGTTTACAAAAAATTGCGCTGCTCTAGGATAAACTTTTCAAAATTACCTTTTTTACGGATGTTCCGGATTTTTCGGAAGGTGGTCTGGTGGCCACCTACGGCCATAGGTGAGTAAGAACTGCGAATCAACTTTAAGGTTATTGTCAGAAATTGTTTAGAAAAAAATGCGCTGCTCTAGGACAAACTTTCCAAAATGACATTTTTTACGAACGTTCCGGATTATAAGGAAGGCCGTCCGATGGCCACCTACGGTTATAGGCAGAATAAGAGCTGTGGCCACCTGCGGTCATAGCAATGTGAGAAATGTATTTTAGCTTATACATGCCCATAATAAATGGTTTAGAAAAAAAATGCGCTGCTCTCAGATGAACTTTCCAGAATGATCATTTTTACGGACGTTCCGGATTATAAGGAAGGCCGTTTGATGGCCACCTATGGTTCTAGCAGAATAAGAACTGTGGAATATCTCCAAAATCTCCATCAGAAATGGTTTAGGAAAAATTGCGCTGCTGTAGGACGCACCTTACAAAATGACCATATTTACGGACGTTCCGGGTTTTCCGGAAGACCACCAGGTGACCACTTGGGTCCTAGAGCTCTACATCGTTCATGATTGCAAACGATAGCGCATCGGACATGAATACATAAACCGACGTTGTATAAATTCTGATAATAGTCTAAGGGTCGATTTCTTCAGCTCCGCTTAGTACCTAAACTATGTTTAAGCGTATGGGTAAGCACCGCTTAAGAGTTAAGTGGAGGTGAGGAAATTGGCCCTAAGTCAGTAAAAATTGTATTTTTGTGTTTGAGACTTTTCAAGACATGTTTTGGGCTGAGCCACGTATGCTGCTGAAAAGGCAACATATCAGAACGAATGATCCATCAGCCCCCCTGTCAAAAGTTGAGTCAAGGGCCCAGCAGTGTTTTGATAGTGCGTTTGAATCATATTATTCCGTACGTCAAACATGGCCGGAAATGTCGGGGAAGCATTTTCCATCTATTTTTAAATTTCAAATTTAACAATGTCGCTTTCGATTTTTTAGTTAGAAGAGAAACTGACGCGTTCAGGACGATTAACTTCATCGTTCGCCAAAAGAAAATAGAATATCGATTTTGCATTTTAGGACCAAATTGGAGAGTCTCGTCTATACAACCACGATTGTTACCGAATCTAAAAAGGTCATTTGGACGAAAATTCCAAAGGTCGTTTGTTAGAAATGGCTATTTGGTTAAATGACCAGTTCGGGCAAATGACCTGTTCGGCTAAACGACTTTTTTCAGCCAAACGACGCTTTCGGCCAAACCGTTTTCGACCTAATAGCCGTTTCAGCCAAACGTTTGATTCGAGCAATTAGAGTTCTGAAAGATGCTTTTCAGCCTAACGGTTATTCGGTCGAAAATTTTCCCGGAAAATATTGGATAATCATAATAATGCAACGATATGGTATGTTGTGGAGATAACAAACATGCTCGCTCACGCTGAAGCCGATCTAGAGTGCGGAGCTGCAATGAGCTCAACTATTGTCGGCGTAGCATCTAATTTGAAGTAAGGACATCCGAACCGAATTCCATGATGAATTTGAGAAGTTTGGAGAAACTTTTGAATCCCTAGGAAATCGTATGTCTAGAAAATTTGTAACAGATCCGAATAATCAGAAAAACTTGGTCTAAAGGGTGTACTGAAGTTGGAGAATGATGGTTTGAATTATGTTGAGAGTCTATAAAATTTCCGTAGATAATAAAGAATCCAGGCAATCTGGGGATTGACAAAGGTTGAGTTATTTTGTCGGATTCTGATTAACGCAGAAATCTTAGGAATCTGAATAGAGAATGTGGCGCATCTTGAACAATTTGGTACAAAAATTTAAACATTTGCAAAATGAGGGAAACGCCTGAATCATCTGAAGATTAGAGACACTTCAACGTCTTCAACCATTGCAATGGCTGTTCACATTGTTCAGACTGAACACTTGCATTAGAAAACCAGCAACGAATAATACCCAGTAGATCAGTAAATTTTTCGCTAATCAAAGAGTTTTCAGGATTGGAGCGGGAGTCGAACTTGTCCTTAAAAATACTTTACAATACGCTCAAACAACTGGCGCCACTAAACCCATGGCCAAAAAGTTGAGATATATTTAATATATTTTTTTTTTTCAAAAATGTTCAGAAACCCAAAAACTTTAGGATACTTGCTTCTTGACACCCAATAGTGGGCAGCATACTGAATGTTTTTGGTTAATGGGAAAACAATTCCTTGCGAAACAATTTGATACGTTTTCAAAATATATAATGCATAAGGTGTCCCTGATTGACCCAAGACAAATATGTCCTCTCTAGTAATTAAAATGCTCTATGAAGCAATTTTCACCCTGCCGATTTTTTTTTTCACAAATCGATTGACATTCTTCAAATTGTGTATTAGTTCGTCCTCCTGGAATGAATTTAGGTCTTAGGAACATTTTTTTTTTTCATTGATTCAGAACAGTGCCATATGAAGGAACAACGAGAACATAACTTCAGAAGGAATTTGCACCCATTTATAATACTTTTTCGAGACATTACCACCATACATATTTCTATCATGATTTTTGAAAACGTCGTATGTCCAAATGAGAGACTCTCTTTCATTTCGATCTCTTTCACTAATACCGAAGCTAGTTTTGCATTTATTGCAATATTTCTACCTCAGCACGCTAGACAAAGCTACTTTCTTTAAATTTCTGTGAAAAAATACGACGTAAATGTTGGCATGGTTTTGTAATAATCACAACAGAAAGTAAACAAAAAAGAGCGTCGTTTTGCATCAAGACATTGGAAAACAAAGTATTATTAAAGTCATTTTGTGGCTAGTTATTACTTGAACTAATTTCTGCCCATAAGTTTAGTGTTCTTTCCTTAATTATAAGAATCTCTTACCAGCAATAATTTGAGGGAGTTTTTGAATCTTTTTAGAGAAGTTTTCAACCTGCAGGGTTGCCATAAATTAACATGCATTAAAAATGTTTTCGTTCTTCTTTGATTAAATGTTTGAACATTGAGGAATTTTTGAGAATTTTATTAGAGCGTAACTTCCCAGCACGCAACAAAACATGGGAAGGCACCCGCTCTTCACAAGCAAAAATTGGTACAGTAGATTTTTTTAAATTTAAACGCCTTTGGAATTTATTAGCGCGCAAAGTTATTGAAATAATGCATCCTAGTCGAGCAAAATGGCACACAAGCAAAAAGTTGAGTATTTTGGGGAGGAAGCCTATTTGGTGAACATTATTCTAAATGATGCTCTGGAAGGTTTGATTTGTGGAGCACTTAAATTTAAATAAGCTATATCTATGTGGGCGTAAAAATACTTAACCGATGCATGCAGAAAAAAAATCTCCAGGAGTGAAACAAAGGAGGGAAGGGTTGTTGGTGTTTATGTACTGCTATTGGTTCTTCGCAGAAGTTACATATGCATTTCATTATTACTATTCATAATTATTTTTATACCGTTCGAACATTTTTAGAAGGGTAAATTCTGTTTCTGCACTCATTTACTTGCTGGAATTCATCTCAGCACAAATGCACTCCTCGTTCAGGGTAATCAAGAAAATATGGCAAAATGAGCTCGGGAGCAACTGCTTCTCGATAACTTCTGATTTTACACAAACAAAGCCTTAGATGGCGAAGAATGTTTCCTTAAAAAACAAGATTTCTCGTCATTCCTTTCAGCGCACTGATTTCTAACTGTGATATGCAAATCGCGTACGAAAACCTTGGTACAACGAACACCACGTTGAATCAGAATTGAATTCCTAATACTATGAGGCACAAAAGCTGAAGCGGATTAAAAAGTAATTGACTATTTAAACGGATTGCACGGATGTCGTCATGCAACCAACTTTTTTTTAGACCCAATCCAGTGCGAATTGCACTCCTAGTGACCACAATCTGAACCTTTCTGTTTGTGTCTATCTGTCCGTAGACGTCATCCCGCAGTAGGGGGCATATAACCAGATTGAATGTCTACAGAGCATAAAACGCAGTGTCTCCATTCAGGCCGCTGGCTGCTGCTTACCAACAACAAACCCACACCGAGCCAACCGCTGCACCTCTCTTTCGGAACCGCACTTATAATGTGTCTCATTCAACAGTTATGTGTTTGCGGAGCACTCCGAAGTGGGGGTCCCGGTCCACCTCCCACTCACTCGGGGCCAGCAAGACGGATAGCTTTCTTGCTCAAACAGCTCATAGGCAACACAAACTGACTCTACGGTGGGGTCCTGAGAGTCGAACCACCGAGAAAGCAAAAGTTTTTGGACGTCCGTCGTCCAAGACCGACGCTCGAACTCGATGGCAAACAGAAGGAAAATGGCACTATGCAGACGGCAAACGAGAACCAAGACTGCAACGAGCGACGGTACGGGAGATTGAAATTTACGCAGTTTCTGTAGTACTACTACTTTCATTTGAAAGTTTTTTTTTCCTCTGTTCAAGTGGCTTCCCACGGCGGTTGATTTATTTTTGAAGTGGAACAGCTGGATGGTGTTCCTCAATCGTGGTGGACCAGGGCTCATGTGAGTGACACACAGGGGGACCGAACCGGATTGCAACCGAGAAGGTGGGCCACCGCAGCACCGCACACAAAACGGAGTGGGTGTTTAATCCAGTTTCATTTTGTACAAGAGGCTTCCAGCAGAACGATTGGAAGTGAGCGCACGTAATTGGATGTTGGAAATAGGATTTACCAAGCACTTGTTTGGTCATAATCTTCCAATTAGGGATGAATGGATTTGTTGAAAACGATAGCTGCCCGAGTAAACAATTTGGAATTGTTCAATTTGGCTGAATCGATTCGGTTACGTTGATTGTGGGTTATCGATTCGGTGCATTCGAACATAATTTGCAATTATTTCTATCGGAAGTGCTTGTCAGGTATTTTATAGTCAATACCTGATAAGCACTTCCCTGAAGCGACACATTCATCCAAATTTGGGAGAATTGTTCCTTCATCTTCACAATTTTTCCATTAATTTTAACAGCAGTGGAAGTAAAAACCAAGGAAAAATAATAAAAAATCGAAAAAGAACAATACAGGTAGAAAGTTTAGTGGACGGAATGATAAAGATATATATTTACCCAACGAACAATTTCCCAATTTACATCGAATTGGACTCAGTAACGCCCAGTTCTATATGAAGAACCAACAATATACAACTGCATGGTACTTATGAGGGTGTTGCTGAATAAGGAAAAACTAGTAAATACTAACATCAATCTTGCATTCCATTCCATATTTACAATGAAGATAAGCGTGTTCAGGAGTGATAGCACTGCTCTACAAAATCAGACAAATTTTGACGTAGAACTACGTCTGTCTTTTCTATATTGGGGTACACTTTACGATTGCAAAAAATCGAAAAACGTCACGAAAATATGATAGACTTTGATCGTTAATATCTCAGCCGTTTCTCCATGGATTTTTAATTTTCTTGGACCATCCGATCAAGGAAGAGTCAACGCTTCATTCACGATGTACACTGAAGTCGTTTTTTACGCGTTTTATTTTTACACGAATCGCTTTTTATGCAATTTTTTTACACAAAAATTTCGGGATTAACGGATTCATTTAGACATATTTTGGAATTTATACAGTTTTTAACATTGTTTTAATTTACGCAACCCATATCCCACGCGTAAAAGCTGACTCCAGTGTGTTACAATATTCAAGTATGATTATTTACTACTGAACACTTGCTAACAGTTTTGCAATCGGTTTTGGTGAATCAGTCAAACTCGTAAGTGCATCGCAAGCTTCTTCTTCCATAGCAGTACATTCCAACTGGAACTTGGCCTTCAGCTTTTCAGCTTTTCAACAACTTTCAGCAATCTATTAGAATAAGAAAAATAAGTTCAAAAGTAGCATGTACCAATGCTTCGAATCGAGATACAATTATCGAATGACTTTTACTCTCTAGCGAGTTTTTATCAATTGATAATTTGGACATGTGTTCGCTTGAGAGTGTTGTTCACTCTTGATTATTTGAAAATTTTATTTTCATCATCCTTTTCAAATTTTGTTTTAAAAATTATATACATTACCATGGTTTGTAATGTTCACTCAATCTCAGCAGACAATCACGAAATCTAACAGTACTGCCACGTAGTTCAACGTCACCCTTGCGTACAACCCGATTGGGCTGCACATTTGAGTTTTTTGTATGCGTGATGTACATATACCGCATTTGTAGTAAGTATACGACCTCCGAAATGGTCGTAAAACGGGTGGTCACTAAAAAGCAGGAATTTCAATACTTCAATATTTTTCTATGAGAACATTAATGCTTTCAGAGGAATATTTCCTTATGAAATAGAAACCTAAGCATATTCAGAAAGTTGTTGCCCACAAACTTTTACTCCAACATGTTCAGTTGTTTCAAACATGCCGCCAAAACAGAAAGGATACCGTGGGGCATCGAAATCCGTACACTTAAGCTCCTTAGTATATGAAAAAGTCATTAGAAAATAGGAATTTAATGTAAATGAAATGTTCGTCATTGCCACAGGATCATGAAGGCTTCTACTTTTGAAGTGTTTCACATTTACTCATTAAATATTACGAAAAGCCTGATAAAATAATGAATAAAGTCAACTAATCCTGACTCGAAATCCGTCCACCGTGGACGGTTTTCGAATCAAAGGATCAAAATCCGTACAGCTTCTTTTTAACTAAATATTTAAACTGAAGCAGTCTGACTGATTAAACTACCACTGTAAATAGTTCGATACGCACCTTGAGAAGCGATCCCTTCGATTTGTATTCCACTTATCTTATGGAATGATTCGTAATTAGCAATGAAACACAGTTATTTTTGGTGCAATAATGCTCTACCCGAAAACAAAATGGCAGCAAAAACTCCGCGTTTGGTGGGTGGCGATTTGTTTTTGATTTTTGTTGTTTTAATTTCAAAGCCTTCTTTCCATTTATATGCCCTAAAAGCTTACTATCAAGTATCTGAACAGGACAAGATAAATTATTTCTACATTATTTACCTTTAACCCCTTTTAATTTATTGATATCTCATGAGGTGGACGGATTTCGGTGCTGTACGGATTTCGGTCCCGCACGGTACGCGCCGAATTGTACATTTTTTTCAAGCGAACAAAGATCGTGGGAAAAGTACACGGTAAACAATTTTTAACGTAAAAATGTTTCGAAAACCGTTAAAGGATTTTAAGTAGACCGATCTCCATTGTATTCAAAGGTGATTGGAAGGCCAAAGACACGAAGCAACTCATCAATAGGATCAGAAGCATCATCCGGAAATAGCCGCCGTCCAACGGTCATGTGATACCTGCAAGATTAAACTATGCCGCACGGCGGACCACGGACCATATGCTATTATTCATTAATCTAAGTTTAAAGACTAGGGCCATCTCTTTAAATAACGTATCTCAGATTGAAATGTACTACTTTGTAGTAAAGCAACGAGCAACTGTCATCTTCTTAATCTACGCTTGCTGCGATGCAGCAAAGCCAAAATAAAGATGACAATCATGTGTTGCTTCTTTGTTGAAAGTAGTGCCTCTGAAAATGCGAGGTATTTTTTGGATTCTGGACAGTTTCACCTTAAGGTGATTATAGAATGAAGCCCGTGGTGAATTTCAAATTCACCACACGTTTATCTACATACATTTCCAAATCCCCAAATCTGGCGTAATAGTTTTCGTACAGTGCCGAAACTCAAATTATGATTGTTCTGCATAACTAAGCAAACGATCTACCATTATTTCAGCCCCATACGCGTTATGGTTCTTCTATCTCGTGCTCTAGAAAAAAATGTTGGAAAAGCACGTGGTTTACAAAATGGCCGATTTCTGGCTTCATTCTATAATCACCTTAAAAGAACACGTTTGCTCAGTATAAAGTGAGAGGAAGATTCTTCAAATGGATGCGTCTGTCCGGTACAAGGCAAGGAGAGGAAATAATCTTTTCATTTAAAGAACCCGCCTCCCAGCTATAATAAAGGGGTTGTAAGGGACAATTACATTTTCAAAAACTTAACCATTCTTAACTGGAAAAATTAAAATCTGCTAGATGTGACAACGTTTGCATTTAAGGAAATGAAAAAAAAATGCCTATTTTCCATGCGTTTGCATTCATCCGCACTGACGAAACTACCAATTCAGCATCAATCATAGTAATCCATGAGTCAGCAGGCAATCGAACTCTAGTCGTGATGATGAAAACAGTGAAGCAATTACGTTCAGAAGTGTGTGCGTTCAAGGAACGGTACTCCGGCGCGTCGAAAACGGATATCGTGCGGCACTTTGTGGACGCCGAATACGCCCGTTACGGCATCTACAACATCTTGGCACTATTAGACAACAATCAGAACATCGAAAGATGGCCTGGTTCAGGACCAAAGGAAGCTGAGGTGAAGACCGAGGGAGGTTGGCGCAACTGGCCTAACAGTACCTGATGAACATGAACATACATGTCAAGAAGCGGAAATCGTGTCCAGTGGTTTTTTATCGCCATCTGAAAAAGGATATTTTTTATGCAAGGATTATTCCGCAAAACGGCATTTTGCGAAATGATACATTCCGTCAGGTCATTCGACGAAGAAGTACAATCGACCAAATGTCGTACCGCGAAAAGTTACATACCACCAAATGTTATTCCTCGAAATGTTATTTGTACAACCATCGGAAATCTACTGGTTACTAGCCCTAGTTGATTGATTGGCCTCGACCCAAGTCATGGAATCGAATGCTAGCTGTTTCGAACCACCGTTCAACATTGCGTGCGCTACTAGAACGGCAATTAATGAGCATCGTGTCGTGATCCTCGTCGCAGTGCAACTGAATCAAACTCACTGTCGCTGAGAGTAGCTAGTAAGAATCTGGCTCCCAATGATTCTGTATCGCTTTACGTCACAACTTTTGCTCCCGATCGAAATGAAGAGGGAGTAAGAGAATACGTCATCGATATTTCCAATGCTAACTCTAGTTCCTTAAGACCAAGCTTGTTCTTCGTGGTAAGAATGCCAAAGATCTATCCTTCGTATCATTCAACACAGTCGATGATAGCTGGTGTTCGACCCAAAACGGATCTGCAGCACGTCTGCTAGTAACACAGTACTCTGTTCCAGTGCATTAATACTTCAGTCGGGACAAACAACATTTCCTGTTTCATCAGGTAAGCCCTTGAGCGGTATATATCCCGCCAAAGCGGCACGAGATACTGCACCAAAATTAAATGAAGACTAGTCTCGTGTCGCTTTGGCGGGACATATACAGTTCAAGGGCTTATTTGATAGCTTATTACTGTTTGACGCCATTATCCGACAAACCACCAGTGGGCTTCAGTTTTTTCATGATCTAGTAGACCTTCGAGCAGCATTATGTAGATATCGTAGCTAGAGCCAACAGATAATTTGGTTTTATTTATAAAAATGCCGAGTTTTGTGATCCTTTTTGCCTGAAGGCTCTATATTGCTCGTTTATTCGGTCAATATTAGAATTCGGCTCGGTAATCTCGTGTCCGTACCATTTTTCTAAATCAGTAGGTTAGAGACCGTTCAAAAAAGATTCGTCCGGTACGCCCAGGGCCGGATTTATTGGGGGGAGGGGGGGGGGGGTGGTCCGTGGCCCCGGGCCCCCACAAATCTTATGTACCAAAACTAACCTTTTTTTGTCAATTTTGGGGCCCCCACATACCGTCGGCCCCCGGGCCCCCTTCCGGCTAAATCCGGCCCTGGGTACGCCTTACGTAATCTTTCATTGAACGATCCAACAAACCGTTCTGCATATGAAGAACGTAGCCAAGGCCGCATTTATGGGGGAAGAGGTGGGGATGGATTGGTCTGCCGTGGCCCCGGAGCCCCACAAAACCAACATTGTTTGTACATTTTGGGGCCCCATAAGCTGTCGGCCCGACGCCCCCTTCTGCCTAAATCCAGCCCTGCCCTCGAACAGAGGAGATCTATCGCTCAGGCGCAAACATTTTAAACGACGAGACCGACTGTCCTGAAATCCCGAATCAACTAAACTTCTACACCCCGGAACGGACACTCCGGTCAAGGAACATATTCCAGCGAGCAGGTCGGTTCATATAGTTACGGAATGCACGAGCCCATACGCTTTATCTCAGATCGCTTCATCGAGTTCTACGTACTGTTCGATTTCAATGGCATCTCGTCCACCATGTTCCGGAAAAGAATTAGTAACAATCGTCGTCGGTAATAAATTTTGTATTGTTAGTAGAGTAATAACTGATTTTGAATGCTATATTGTTTGTATCTCTGTAACTGTTTGTTAAATCCGTTTAAGAAAAGATATGACGTTCTTACACCAATCTGAGCATGGCCAATAATGTCATCTCAAACTGGCTTTTTACTTCAACAAAAAATAAAAAAAAATCAATAAGGCTTCAAGTCAGATGGAAAAGTGCCGATAAATAAATAAATAATAAATAGATATTCAAATAAATGAAAAAATAAATAAATAAATGAACAAATAAATAAATAATTAACCCTTAAAGGCGCCAGGCGATTTTTTAGAAATCGTCGGAAATATTTTTAACGTTCATAACTATTGAAATTATTAATATTAAAAGTAATTTAGGTTTGTTGTTTTACAACAACATTTCGAATTTAAGGGTTAAATGAATAAATATACAAATCAGGGACGGTGGTCGGTTGTTGGCGGCATTTTGTTTTTGGTTCATAACTTTCCTACATTTGCACAATGTGGTGATATTTTCATACCAATGGTGAGGTGAAGAGTTTTGATTTATTCCATTAAGGGTGTTATGGCTGAAAATATCGAGATTAATTTTGGCAGCCCTTACTTTGCACCGTTCAATGTGGAAAAACGATCCTTAAAAAAATGAAAAACGATCCATAAATAACATCTGAATGTTCCATAAAACGCTACCATAAATCCATAAAATAGTTCGAGAGATTCCATAAAGAATATTTTTATGATCCATAAAAATTTGAAAAATAATCCATAAAAACTATATATTGATCCATAAAATTTCAAATTTGCGCTATTTATATCCTGATGATGATCCATAATTTTAGCCATATGATCCATAATTTTGGTCATATGATCTATAGTTTTGATAATGTGATCCGTAATGCTTGGAAAGAAGGCCAATGAAACTAAATTAATTGATCCACACATTTTATAAAATCTATGGATCATTTATCAAAATTTATGGATCATATCACCAAAACTATGGATCATTTGAACAAAGTTATGGATCAAATGGCCAGAATTATGGATCATATTACTAAAATGATGGATCATATTACTGAAATTATGGATCATCATCACGATAAAAAAAATGCGCAAATTTGAAGTTTTATGGATCAAAATATAGTTTTTTATGGATCATTTGTCATATTTTCATGGGAAAATAGCAAGAATTGTATTGTTTTTCTTGACCATGTTAATGGAACATATTTCCCAATTAATTGCTAAATTTTAGCTTAGTTATGGATCGAAAAATTATTCTTTATGGAATCTCATTAACTATTTTATGGATTTATGGTAGCATTTTAAGGAGCATTCAGATGTTATTTATGGATCGTTTTCCAGTTTTTTATGGATCCGTCTTTATCGTTTATATGCAAAAGTATGTTTTGCCATTAATTTTGGCAATAGTAAGGCCTACACAAATATTTAAAAACAACTATGTCTTCCACCCTCGTTTTTTTTTTGACCAAAATAATATTTTGAGGGGGCAACAAAAAAATTCGGGCAATTTTGAGGATTTTCAAAGCATTCTTTAACAAATCCGAGGAGTTTTATTGATTTTTTTCCATTTTTATATTTATTTTTTATTTCCCCCCCCCCCCCTCCTTGACCTTTCCAAAGACCAGTAGGACATAGTTTAAATTAAATATTAGTAACGGCCTAATGAAATTTATTGCATTTCAGTAGGGTAAAAGACGGCTTTGGCAGGTTTTGTTCTATTATTGTCAGGGGGGTTTTTGTCGACCAAATTTTATGAAATTTGGCCACAATATTCTTTGATATGCAAAGAATGTTTAGGCCAAATTTGAGTATAATCAGTCATAAAAACCCCCTGCCAATAATATAACAAAACCTGCCAAAGCCGTCATTCCCCCTACATTATATACATTTTATCAAGATTCTAAAAATTGTTGTTTTTGCTTACAACTTGGTTTATAGCCTGAAATTAGGCAATAAACTGATATTGAATCACCAAACAGATTGAATTTGCTTTGTAAATACGTGATGCATATAGGGGGAATGACGGCTTTGGCAGGTTTTGTTCTATTATTGTCAGGGTTTTTTGACGTAAACTACGTCTAAGGGGAAGACTCAGATACAGGGTGTAAAACCGAAATTTCCAAATTCGAGACCGTCACGAAATTAGGATAGATTTCAAACGCTAATAGCGTCTTCATCTTTCGATGGATTTTCGACATTTGTTTATCAATCGATTCAGAAACTCTCCAGCAATTTGCCAATTCTATTGATACTATTGATTATCAACGTTAAACTATTGAAAATGTTGTTTCTTTCCAAACCGGGTGAAAAATTCAATTTCGTTTATAAATCCCCAACACGGACATCAGATTGCAGTAAGGTACGGGCCTTTTGATCCACTACTTCGTTTTCCCTGTGTATAAAAAGCCCCGTGTTTCGCGTGCGCGCGTCATTTTCATTCTGGATGTCACGGAGAGCGGACCAGGGCGTTCAGAAGCGGTCCCAGTGACAACGGATGTCTCAGCGGGTGGTGCGGATGAAATTTTTCGGTCGATGGTGGTGGCGGTCATGGAAGCAGCAGCACATCATTTTCATCCGTGTCCCATCTTCGGCGAATCTGGCAATCGACGGCGTTCGTTGAGCCGAATCATCGGATGGCGGTCGCGTAGCGCAGTGGCTGCTGGTAAGACACATACGTGGCAATTAATCGGTTCTTTTCAGGACCATCATTATATTTGGGAGGAAGGTTAAGTTGAAATAATTTTCCTAAAGTTCAACCGTTAGGAACTGGAAAATTCTTCGGTGAAATTTTGAAGCGTAATTCGGAGTTGCATGATTTTAGTGATTGAAAATGTTGATATTAGACGAACTTTCATCATAAAACAAAGCATAATTGTTTGGCATCGGTAGCGGAATCATAGCATTAGTGCTGGTCCGAGCATAGGCTGTCATCGGAAGATTGCTACAGCAATTTATTCACTAATGTGGCGTTTGCAACGATTTGGATGTTGTCGGCACAACATGAAATTTTCCCGCGAGACTAATTTTGTATTTTTCCTGTTGATTGAAAAAGAAATCGGTTCCGAGATGAACTTTATTCAAAGCGCAACGCTAACGTCGGTAGTTGAATCCCAAGCAAGTATCGGAAGGCGTCAGTAATGATGTTTGCTAGAGATTTTTTGACGTAAACTTCGTCTAAGGGGAAGACTCAGATACAGGGTTTAAAACGGAAATTTCCAAATTCGAGACTGTTACAAAAATTAGGATAGATTTCAAACGCTAATAGCGTCTTTATCTTATTTTCGACATTTGCTTATCAATCGATTCGGAAACCCTTCAGCAATTTGCCAATTCTATTGATACTATTGATTATCATTAATGCTTAATTTTTTTCTACAACAAATATGATTTTGAAAAAGTATCACCGGCGCGTGCTTGCTCGCAATCTACAAGTTGAGGCATTTACAGTTACATCAAACAACACCGAAATACGCCACTTCAAAATTACGAGGTGACAATGTTAGAAAGAGACAAAAGATAGGAAAAATAACACGGTGTGTAGTGCCTCCCCGAGTCACCTTAACAGCACTTTCATTGATGGTAGCCGATCGTTAGTACTTCATATCAAATATCATATCATAGCATATCAAAGAATATTGTGCCCAAATTTCATAAAATTTGATCAACAAAAACCCTCCCGAAAATAATAGAACAAAACCTGCCAAAGCCGTCATTCCTCCTACATCATACAAGAAAATTTAAACTGAGCGCTGCTAATGTTAATGACGACGACCGCGCGACCCACACCATCGCCGGGAATAAAATTTCCGGTAGGAGCTCCGCCGATGCTGAAGATGGTACCACAGTCTGCTCTCCGCGACATTGCTCGAACGAAATTGCTCGCGCGCGCGGAAGAGCTACTTTCTTGCAATCAATAAAGTTGAACCTGTAGCCACGCCCCTTTGGTGAGTGTGTGACGGTTACACAATATTTGCAGTCATACCGGACAACAAAGAGGCGGGACTAATGAGCCATCTTTATTGATTATAAGAAAACTGCTCTCCCGCGCGCGCGTAGCCCATTACAGTTCGAGACAGCAGCGCGTACGGACGTGTTTTTTGTTCGCGCATTTTGACGTTAACTACGTCTAAGAGGAAGCCTCGGATACAGGGTGCAAAATGAAAATTTCCAATTTGGGGACCGTCACGAAATCATGTAAGATTTCAAACGGTAATGGCGACTTTATCTTTCGACGGATTTTCGAAATTTTGTTATTAATAGATTCGGAAACTTTCCACCAATTTGTATTAAAACTATTCATTATCAACAGCAAACTATTGAAAATGTTATTTCTTTCCAAACCGGGTGAAAAAATCAAAAATAATCAATCCCGTTCATAAATCCCCAACACGGACATCAGATTGCAGTAAGGTATAGGCCTTTTGATCCACTGCTTCGTTTTCCTGTGTATAAAAAGCCCCGTGTTTCGCGTGCGCGCGTCATTTTCATTCTGGATTTTATGGAAAGCGGACCAAGGCGTCCAGAAGCGGTCCTAGCGACAACGGGTGTGGTGGTGCGGATGAAAATTTTTCGTTCGATAGTGGTGGCGGTCGTGGCAACAGCAGTACATCTTTGCATCCGAGTTTCAAACAGCATTTTTGGATCTGGCAATTAACGGTGTGCGTAGAGCCGAATCATCAGATGGCTGTCGCGCAGTCCAGTAGTTGTTGTTGGTGAGGCACATAATTGGGAATGAATCGGATCTTTTCAGAACCACCATTATGTTTGGGAGGAAGGTTAAGTTGAAATAATTTGTCTATAGTGCAACCGCTAGGAACTAGAAAATTTTTCAGTGAAATATTCTAGCGTGATTCTGAGCTCAATTATATGATGTTTGTCTGGCACTTAACTACTCTTCTTGCTGTGGATTTAATTTTGAACAATGATTCAGTGATTGATAAGTGATTGAGAAAGTTGATATAAGACGAACTTTTTCCATAGAACAAAGCATAATTGTTTGGTATCGGTAGCGGAATCATAGCATGTCGGTCTGCGCGCGTCAGAAGGAGAAGCTGCAAATATGTATTCGCATGGATGGAAATAAAACCTTAAGCAAGTAGCAGGCTACCTACTAGTATTATAATCTTGATGGGAAATTTCACTTGACTGTTACTGCTATCAACGCGAATAATTTTCGGCAGTGTCTTTTTATAACGCGCGCTTGTGATTCTGCTACCGATGGAAAACAATCTGCCATCACCAAGCAATTAAGTTTAACTTTGAACAAAATTCATCTCGCCTCAAGTTGTGACTTAAGAGCTACTTTCTCTGATGGTAGCCAATCATTAGTATTTCAGACAAGAAAATTTAATCTGAGCGCGAACGACCGCATGAACCACACCATCGATGAGAATGAAATTTCCGGTAGCAGCTCGGCGGTTTGCAGTCATACCGGACAACAAAGAGGCGGGACTAATGGGCTATCTTTATTGATTTCAAGAAAACTGCTTTCCCCCGCGCGCGTGGCATTTCATTTGAAATATCGCGGAGAGCGGTCCCAGCATCGGTGGAGATGTCGCAAATTAATCGATTACTTCGATTCATCGATTATTGGTTGTGATAATCGATTAATTTTTAAATCGATTACTTCCCAACGATTAATCGATTCAATAATCGACAAGAATCGAGAGTAATCGATTAATCGGCATTTTACGACAACTATTAGATTTCGATTACTTCAATTAATCGATTTATCGTTATGATAATCGATTAATTTTGATTCGATTACTACTCAACGATGAATCGATTCAATAATCGTCAAGAATTGAGAGTAATCGATTAGTTACTAATCGATTAATCGAGATTTTACGACATCTCTAAGCATCGGCGGAGTTGCTGAGCAAATTTTATTCCAAATATATATGGGATATTGGAAAAATCGGTTCTTCTCAGGGCTTCCATTATATACAAAGGAAGATTGAGGCGAGGCGAATTTTTTTCAAAGTGCAAATTAATCGCTTGGAGACGCCATAAAGTTGCCTGGCGTCCGTAGCAGAATCACGAGCGCGCGTCGGAGGGAGATGCTACAAATATGTATTCGCATGAATGGCTTCAGTGGCAGTCAAGTTTAATTCTTTCAAGATTCTTATTTGGTTTTGTTATTCCAGCCTATGACGTGGGTCGTGTGGTCGTTAGTGATTCGAAATATGCATTATTGGGAATTAATCGATTCTTCTCATGGACGCCATTTTAAACATAGGAAGATTGAGGCGAGACGAATTTGTTCAAAGTACGACGTCGTAGCAGAATTGCGTTGCCGTTCGTAGCAGAATAACGAGCGCGTATTGTAGAGAGCTGCTGCAAATATGTATTCTTGCAGTGGCACTAGATTCTTCATTTCACCAAACTGTTTTACGTAGCTTACGTCGGGCGGTCGTGTCTTGTACACAACCCTTATGATTTTTTTATGACTGATTATGCTCAAATTTGGCCTAAATATTCTTTGCATATCAAAGAATATTGTGGCCAAATTTCATAAAACTTGGTCGACAAAACCCCCCTGCCAATAATAGAACAAAACCTGCCAAAGCCGTCTTTTCCCCTACCTATCCGATCGTTTTACGTCGATTTATAACACTTGGTGGTTTAATCCCCGGAATATAGGCAAATAACTTTGATTGGACTGAACCTGAGTTGCGTGCTCTTGCCTACGCAATTCTGTCGGGTCTTGACGACTGACTAGAAAATAGCGTACACAACGTCAGTTGATCAGTACAGTATGTAATGAATTGCTTTTTAATGAGGGGTCACCTTCCTCGAAGCTCGAACACAAACTAGAATTTGCTAAAAACACAGGTTTCGAATGGGAACTAACACCCGTTTTTCTCACCCAAACGGAGGATCTGTGCCCCAGTGACTCTTTGCAACCGTTGCAGTCTCTCGGCATTTAGGAGGAGCTTTACTCACTCCACTTAGCACGCTCTCTCCTTCGAAAGGCACTGTGAAACCTGCCCCTTCGGAAAACGATTAATATATAACACTATGGGTCTCCGGCGGTCTCCGGGCCTTCTATAAAAAGTTTGTTTTTGGAGCGGTCATATAGCCTTTACGTATACTTTGTATACTAGAAAGGCAAAAATGGTATTTTGGCAAAAGTCCCCGACCCCATTTTTTTTTTTTTTTTTTCCTGTCGGGTACAACATCCACTGCGACCAGATATTTGATCTATTGTGGCGGGCCCCTTTTTAATGTATAGTAGAAGTCAGATAGTCTAAAACACTACTGAAGAGTGATTTGAACTTACTGACTATGATTATTATCCCAGTAAGGTATAATTAAACGAATGAAGTTTATTGTCTTGTTGGGAGAAGTTATCCAAACATCCGAGGGTTCAATAAAACCCTTCTCAAAAATGTTTCTTCTTCTATGAAAAAGTGCTGTACAATCAAAAAGTAAATGTTCCGAAGTTTCAATCTCAAAGTTACAGAAACGACAGATATCGTCTTCCAGCTCTCCAAGTTGTTTTAAATAGTATTTACTGGTACAGTGACCTGTTATTAGCCCACTGAATGTACATAAGTCTTTTTTTGATAAGCTCAAAACCTTTTTAGTTATTGTTGCATTTGGAGTTATGAATCTCCTTGATTGTCGTGCTGTCCTTGTATTATTCCAGATTTCATTTATTTTCAGTTTTCCCAGTTCTTTAGTTCCATTTTAAGAGTACATTCCGAAATGCCACAGAATGGTTCTGGACCGACAAATAGTTTGGAAGATCCTTCTCTTGCTAACAAGTCAGCTTTTTCATTACCTTCAATTCCACAGTGCCCAGGAACCCAAAATAAATTCAATGTATTATTTTTAGCCACCTGTTGGAGTGATTGAATGCATTCCCAAACTAATCTTGATGAGCAAGTCACTGATTTCAGCGCTTTTAGCGCAGCTAAACTGTCAGAAAAAATACATATATTTGCATATCTGTAGTTACGTCGTAAGCAAACGGTAGTGCACTCAATATTTGCCTGTATTTCTGCTTGAAACACGGTTGGCCATTTACCCATTGAAACAGATATATTTACTCCAGGGCCTGTTAGGCCAGCTCCTACACTATTATTTAATTTTGATCCATCTGTATAAAATATGACTGAGCCTGGTTGAATACTAGGTCCCTCTGATTCCCACTCAGTGCGACTAGGCTCCGTCACATTGAATAGTCGTTCAAAGTTGTATTTCGTATTCATCCAGTCTTTATGATTAAATAATGAATTTATTTTAATTTCCTTAAGTATACTGAGATGACCCCTAAGATCTCCCTCGAAGAACGTTATTGTTCTCTTTAATCTTAGTGCACTTTTCTCGGCTTCTAATTGTATGAACGAATGTAAAGGTAATAGATTCAATATTGCATCAAGTGCATTAGAAGGCGTACTACGCCTAGCTCCTGTGATGGACATAGTAGCAATTCTCTGAAGTTTTCCTAATTTCTTCTGAATATATTTCACTTTTGTTTTTGGCCACCAGACTAGTGAAGCATATATTATTCGAGGCCCCGACCCCATAGTCCGATCTGGCCAATTTTCAATAGGAAATAATGGGACAGGATTATGCGTCGAATGCAACTTGTTGCGAGCAAATCGATTGAGGATAAGTGTCTAAAAATGAGTGATTTTTTTTGCGCACAGACACACACACACATACAGACATCACCTCAATTCGTCGATCTGAGTCGATTGGTATATAACGCTATGAGTTTCCGAGCCTTCTATAAAAAGTTCGGTTTTGGAGCAGTCCTATAGCCTTTCCGTATACTTAGAAATATTAATAATAAACAGCAATGATTTTTTTACGTGTGCAACAGCCTCGAAAAAAGCTCGCTCGTCGTTCTCAAGAGGGGCGGGACTGCATGAGTGATCGAGGAATATGCGTGTTCCGGAAGGTTATATTATAAAACAATATTTTCAAACGAATTCAACTATGTATTTATTAACATAATGTTACATTCTCATTCTCGGTTCATCTTCAGTTCATTCTCCATTGTTGTTTTTGTATTCGAGAATACTTCAAGAACTTGCCGGCGGAATCGTAGTGTCATTAAAAATATATTTTGACGTAGAATTGCATCTTTCGGTAAGATAGAAGGGGTTATTCCAAAGTTTCAAATTTGAGACCATCACGAAAAGAGGTCAGGGAGTAAGAGCCAATAACTCAGCCGTTAAACAACGGATTCTGAAGATTTTGGTACGAATCAAACAGTTAACTTTCTAAGATTTCATACAACTATTGTAAACAAATGATTAAATGCATTTTACTATTGAAAATTTAATTTCGACAGGTAGTGTTCAAATTTTACTTTCACAGTAAATAAATTGCCTACATTTCGGCTATATCCATCCGCAATGCACATGCACAAAATATTTGAATTTCGCATCTACTATGGAACTATACGCAATTCTACGTTCAATTTGCGGCCGTGTCTTTGATACAACCTTCTACATTTTTTTATATAATATTATAAATTAAATAAATAAATAAAAATAGATACAGACAGACAGTACCGGTTTTGGCCAGTTTTGCGCATAAACCCGCAAATAAATGAATTTATGAGTTTACTATTTTTAGACTATTTTGTATAAAATAAATGGCCAAAGCATGTACGTTTACCCTAATAGAATACTTACAATAACCCGGCTGCCGCGACCGATCTATGCGGGACAAAATTTCCGCCGCAAACGACGTCATCCGTCGATCCATTTGGGTAAGTTTTTCGATGTCGTCAGCCTGGAATTGTTCCGGATAGTATTAAATAATCAAATTATTATTTTACACTTATTTACTTACAATTATTCGATTATCCGGATTGGAATATGGAGCCTTCCTGCCAGTGTTTTCATTTTGCTTTGGCTTTCCTCTGTTGTTGGTTGGTGGTGTTGTATTATTATTGGCCTTTCGAACGTTGCTGTAGTTGTCGTGTACGTTGTTATTTGTGTGGTTCATGTTGGTGCTGTTGTCCATTTTACTATTGGTATTGTTGATGTTGTTGGTGTTGGAATCGATGTTGGACAAGACTGTGCTTCACAGGATCATTTCTGTAGGCTAGTTTTCAATCGATGTTGGTGTTATCACTGTTGTTGGTGTTGGACTTATTGTTGTTGTCGTTGGTGTTCTCATTATTGTTGGTGTTGTTGGGATCGTCGTTGCTGTTGTTGAAATCGTCGTTGTTGTTGTTGGAATTGTCGTTGTCGCTTATGCGAAGAAGAAAATGGTTTGAGTTTTTATATGCTGGAATCTGGTCGAGCTGAAAAAAAAAACATTTCAAAGAAATTCTTTTCTCTTATTCCTAGATTTATTTTGTTAATGAATGTTAATTGTTATGCAGGTATTCTGTCGTTTAATAAGAATAAACTAGATAAAAAGTTACCTGATGTCAAAGTTTACTTGAAGTAATTTTTAATCCGGAAAATTTCTAACTAGCGAGGTCCGGTAAAGTAGGGGATACTGTACTAGGAATAGTATTGTCAGATTCTCTGGATGTAATACACTGCGCGGCGTATGTAGTGTTCCCAAATGACAATGAGCAAAGATAATAAGGTGAGTAAAGAAGACCAAATGCAAGCAGATTAGTGGATGGTACAAAACGTAAAGCGGATTGGTTGTGGTACTATTTGGAAAAATCGCATTGAAAATGTCGGACAATTCTGAATATTTTATGGTCCGTTAATTTTAGCAAGAGCCTCCAGTGATACTTATAAACAAACAGAGAACGGCACCGATACATTAACAGAATGCAACTTTAATTCGTGGTTGCCAATTAAAGCATTTTTATTGCGAATAATAGAAACTGTTATGCTAATAAAATAAATCTGATATATTACTTTTCAATTTAAATTACAAAGTTTGTGATAGTAGCTATTATAGGGTAAAATGCCCCCCTAGCAGTGGGATTTTGCTCTTCCTATCATAAGGCTTAGAAATTTTCAACATATTAACTCTGCTTGATATCTAACAACAAGCTCTACATCCCCTCTTCACGATACATACATAAAACACCCAAATACACGACGTTATTCGTTGAAATTAACATTTTAAAGTCTAACTGAATTCGCCCTATAGTAGACCCCCTGGGGGTCCATAATAGGAAATTGCTTCCCAATAGTCGACACTTCATTTGATTTTCATGTCCCGTTTTGGGACGTTCTTCTTCCCTATTATGGACCCCCCAAAATATTCCTATAATGGACACTCTCGTGTTTATTTTTTATAGAATTGTAAAAAATCATCTAATTTGACTTTCCATGCATGTAATCAAATCATAGGTAGGATCTCCCGATGGAATTTCATAGCAAAATGTTGACATTGTGCAGTAATAATGCAAAAATGGCTGGAGGGTCCACTATTGGTTGGGGGTCCACTATTGGGTACTTTACCCTATTTAGTGAGCAGCCTATAAATGTATACCCTTTGAACTTCAGCCATACTTTGGAGCAAATATTCATTATTTTAGTCTTTTGGTCAAAAACATTATAAAATGGCCAAAGAGCTTACTGTCAACGGTGTCAAGTAGGTATATGATAAGAATCAGATAAAATAATTTTGAATTATTCACCTTAAAACCCCTTTAATTTATTGATATCTCATGAGGTGGACGAATTTCGGCCCCCATGGTACCAACATAATATCACATGACGATCATAAAGCTGCTTGGTGCGGTTTGGCAGTACCCCGACCAGATAAAAAATGATCGAATTTTTCACACACCCAAAAGAACTAATTCCATTATTTTATTGATGGTCCAATGTCAACTAATTCATCTGAAATGCACCAACGTAGAAATTGTTGACCCAAAATCGCACACAGTCTTTCTCCGGCCGTGCTGTGGGTGATTTCCAACCGTGGGATCAGTTACCGCTGCAGTGAGAGCGCAAGGGCTTTCGCTTCCATTACATCGCGTCAAATCGCATAATTACATAGCGCTAATGCATGTAACGCTCTTGACAATTTACATTCCACCGAATAAAATTCATTGACAGCTGGACACGTGACAACAGAATTAGCCCGATCCGGAATTTCCCATCACCATGCCGGTCGACACCCCAACCTTCTCGACTTCCCCGAAACCGCTCGCTGTACCCAAATATGGTCATTTAAAATGCGCAACTATCCCCTTCCGGACGTTAGTTTTCCCGTCCCGTTTGTTACAATTCGCAGTCAGTCGAATGAAGTTGGATAATGTTCGACATTGTTTTCTCTGCGGGAATGTACTTCGTGCGGGCACTGACTGACTGCAGCGGCTGCTGTTTGCAATAAAGTGGAATGTGGCTTCCGCGGTGCGGTCACAAGGTCGCTGCCAGCCATTGGCCACCGTTTGGGGCCTACAGATGATGAACCTCTAACCGAGTTCAAACCGGAGTAGTCGAGGGAAGCCATCGACGTCACAAAGTCACACACAGGGACGTTAATGGATATCTGTGCGGTTGGTATCATAGCTGGATGATCGGGAAACTTTTGTCAATTTGCGGTTTCGGTTGGCAGTTTTAAGGTCGGCTATTAGCGGTATGTGAGGCATTTGCGCTGTTATTCGGAAACCACAGTTGTGGCGATGCAGCGTAGCTGTGCTCTGAATGTAGTTCCGCAAAAGTAGGACATCCCACATAGAATTGCGGTGAGCTAGATAGATTGATATTGATGCCATTTCTATTTCTGTTTGAAACATTACCATCGAAATATATTCGGTTCCAATAACCGTATCAATAAATTCATCAACAAGTAGACTGCATAAAACGGAAATGATACATTTTCTGTGGAGTGTTGGGCATCGGGCTCCCGAACACCTCTGCAATTGGCGCCGACGCCGGCATTAAGCCCCACTTAATTGAATGATTTATTTAATTAACTCTCTCATCCGCGCCGATATTGAACTGCAACAGTGCACCGGATATAGGGTGACTGCTTCGGTTCTTTATCTCATATGCTTCCAAAAGTACTTTGTGATGTCATTTTTTTTTGCAGTGTGCACGCGAATTAGCGAACAGCACCGATGAAATCGATGCCGCATTTTTTGTCGTTTCGAGATAAGATAATCAAGCTAGAAAAAATGGCACAGTTCCCCTAGTAGGTGTTTTTTTAGTCAGAATGTGCGGTGATGTCCCTTCCGGGGAACAACCAGTGAAGCCCTTCTGCAACTTGCAACACAATCCAACATGCAACCAATAAGCCGGACTTTGTCCACCGCCAGCAGGTGGAAATCATGCGCAATTGCACACGTGCGAGGTCGAAATTAATTATCGTGATAAATCTCGGAGCTATCCTCCTAGTGGTGGTGGTGGTTATGATGAAGTGCTTTGAATAGGAAGCTGCGAGGAATTATTCGATTCAGCTTGGTTTGTGGAATGCGCCAATGCGAGAAGTGAATAAAAAGTGTCAATGAAGAAGGCAGTCTTTTACTTTTTCATCGACCGAAAATTCCTACGTCGATTAAAAGGATCGAGTTCAACGGCAATTTTTAAGGCCTTTGTTCGTCTAGCGAATAGAGGTCAGAGTTTCGACTCATATTTGTGTGTGACTTATGATCGGAGGGTCAGTGTTCTGACGGAGGCACCGTGCCTTTGGTTGGAGAAGTCTTTCTTTAATCTAGTCGATATCCGAACTAGGGAGGGCTTCGAAAAGTAACCTCCGGTTCGCTTATATAGGTTTTCAAAATTATTATTATCCTATATCTTTAGTTTGCTAAAAAGAGACGACTGGAGTGATTGTCCTAAAATGCATTTTGTCTGCAATTATCTTATCTTACTATGCATTTTCGGGTACATTGGCTGGGTCGAGGCTGATGGCCTTTCGGTTTGTTTTGTTATTTTGATTTGCTTATGATTTCAAATTAACAGTGGTTCACAAATGCACTTAATTTATTGCGCGATTTTGGTTCAATGCGATTTCGCGTTGTTGCGTTGTTGAAATAACAGCATTTATTGTATTATGTTCCTTTCTAGCAACCATGTGAATCTCAATACCAAATGGTTTTAAATCATATGGAAAACTTCATTTTATTTATTGCATTAGGCTTCGAGTATGTAATTCCAGTTTTGAAACTCGGTTAAGAACAGGACCATAGAGTGGATATTCTCTTCCACGAATGGAGATATGGCGAGCGGGCCACAATAGAAATAGAGCCTTTAGTAGATGCACGAACGAAAAAGCGAAGAGCGGGAGAAGTTTTTCCAAATAACCGAGACCCTAAAAAGAAGAAACAATGTAAAGAATTTCCCGATCATGTATGCATGCACAGTCCAAAAGTATGAGGATTTGCTTCAAACAGTTAAATCGCTAAAGCAAGAAAACATGCGACTTCGTAACAAGTCTTATTTGCAATTGTGGAAAATTAAAAGGAAAACGGCATTATGCATTGGAAAAGAAAAAGCGATTAAGTATCGAAAGCGTAAAGTTGGCAAAGTTAGCAAAATAACGGATACTTTGTTTATGGAAATGCAGCGACATTTTTTAAGGGCATGGAAGGGAGCAAAATACTCGAAGCAGTTGAAAAAAAGTTTCAAATTTGGGACCGTCACGAAAAGAGGTCAGGAAGTACGAGCCAATAACTCAGTCGTTTTTCTACGGATTCCGAAGATTTTGATATGAATCGATCAGTAAACTCTGTAAGATTTTATACAACTATTGTAAACAATTGATTCAATTAATATAACTATTAAGAAATTGAATTTCGCCAGCCAATGTTGAAATTGCACTTAAATAATAAATTGCCTACATTTCGGCTATTAGCCCCGGTATGAACATGCATAAAATGTTGATGATAAAATTTCGTATCCACTATAGCTATATAGGGTTTAAGGCTCAAACCTTAGCCTATTATGCTGTGGTTGAGCACATTTATCGATTTAAATATTCATATATTGGAGATCATACCGAATCATACCACCAAACGGCTTTCTTACTTTTGGTTATTACGCTAAGTATTTTAAAACATCAATAATGGTTCAAAATCTATTATTTAATCCAGCAAAAGTTTTGTGTGAAATGGACTATATGTTCGGCCAATTTTCCTAATCTCGGCTCTGGTGTTGGATGCTTTTTCGGCCCATGAAATGCTGGTGCATTATTCACTGTAAATCGTTTGTATAAGCCATAAGGTAGGCAATTATAACATGCTGCTTCAAGTGAAAATCGTCAGCCGTATTTTGGCAACGAGTGTTGCGGAGATACTTTCCGGAGGAATTCCCGGAGGATCTTCCGGAGGAACTTGCGGAGGAACTTCCGGAGGAATTCCCGGAGTAACTTCCGGAGGAATTCCCGGAGGAATTCCCGGAGGAATTCCCGGAGGATCTTCCGGAGGAATTCCCGGAGGAACTTCCGGAGGAATTCCCGGAGGAACTTCCGGAGGAATTCCGGAGGAACTTCCGGAGGAATTCGGAGGAACTTCCGGAGGAATTTTCGGAGGAACTTCCGGAGGAATTCCCGGAGGAACTTCCGGAGGAATTCCCGGAGAAACTTCCGGAGGAATTCCCGGAGGAACTTCCGGAGGAATTCCCGGAGGAACTTCCGGAGGAATTCCCGGAGGAACTTCCGGAGGAATTCCCGGAGGAACTTCCGGAGGAATTCCGGAGGAACTTCCAGAGGAATTCGGAGGAACTTCCGGAGGAATTCCGGAGGAACTTCCGGAGGAATTCGGAGGAACTTGCGGAGGAAACCCCGGAGGAACTTCCGGAGGAATTCCCGGAGGAACTTTCGGAAGATTTCCCGGAGGAACTTCCGGAGGAATTCCTGGAGGAACATCCTGAGGAATTCCTGGAGGAACGTCCGGAGGAATTCCCGGAGTAACTTCCGGAGGAATTCCCGAAGTAACTTCCGGAGGAATTCCCGGAGGAACTTCCGGAGGAACTTGCGGAGGAACTTCCGGAGGAACTTGCGGAGGAACTTCCGGAGGAACTTGCGGAGGAACTTCCGGAGGAATTCCCGGAGGAACTTCCGGAGGAATTCCCGGAGGAACTTCCGGAGGAATTCCCGGAGGAACTTCCGGAGGAATTCCCGGAGGAAATTTCGGAGGAATTCGCGAAGGAACTTCCGGAGGGAGTTCCTGCGGTACTTCCGGAGGAATTCCCGGAGGAACTTCCGGAGGAATTCCCGGAGGAACTTCCGGAGGATTTCCGGAGGAACTTCCGGAGGAACTTCCGGAGGATTTCCGGAGGAACTTCCGGAGGAATTCCCGGAGGAACTTCCGGAGGAATTCCCAGAGGAACTTTCGGAGGAATTCCCGGAGGAACTTCCGGAGGAATTCCGGAGGAACTTCCGAAGGAATTCCCGGAGGAACTTCCGAAGCAATTCCCGGAGGAACTTCCAAAGGAATTCCGGAGGAACTTCCGGAGGAATTCCCGGAGGAACTTCCGGAGGAATTCCCGGAGGAACTTCCGGAGGAATTCCCGGAGGAACTTCCGGAGGAATTCCCGGAGGAACTTCCGGAGGAATTCCCGGAGGAACTTCCGGAGGAATTCCCGGAGGAACTTCCGGAGGAATTCCCGGAGGAACTTCCGAGGAATTCCCGGAGGAACTTCCGGAGGAACTTACTCCCGGAGGAACTTCCGGAGGAATTCCCGGAGGAACTTCCGGAGGAGTTCCCGGAGGAATTCCCGGAGGAACTTCCGGAGGAATTCCCGGAGGAACTTCCGGAGGAATTCCCGGAGGAACTTCCGGAGGAATTCCCGGAGGAACTTCCGGAGGAATTCCCGGAGGAACTTCCGGAGGAATTCCCGGAGGAACTTCCGGAGGAATTCCCGGAGGAACTTCCGGAGGAATTCCCGGAGGAATTCCCGGAGGAACTTCTGGAGGAATTCCCGGAGGAACTTCCGGAGGAATTCCCGGAGGAACTTCCGGAGGAATTCCCGGAGGAACTTCCGGAGGAATTCCCGGAGGAACTTCCGGAGGAATTCCCGGAGGAACTTCCGGAGGAATTCCCGGAGGAACTTCCGGAGGAATTCCCGGAGGAACTTAGTTTATTTGTCTTCTTTGTTCTATCTATATTGTTCGGACGGTCGGATTTTAAACGAGCCCGTTTTAGGAAATCAACCTTTAAAAAGATGATCAAACTGTGAAAGTTTAATTTAGTTTTAATTTTAATAACAGGATTCACAATTTTAAGCGTTTTTTGTATAATTTCTACTCACAATGTTAGTTTGTTTTCAATTAATCTAACTCTCTAACTAATTAATTTAAGTCTTCATTTATTGTCTCTTGTCTATTTTTAGCGTGTACCGTATTTTATCTGTCTGTCCTACTTGTTTATATATCGTTCGTCTAATTGTCGTCTTACTCTTCCGTGGGTTTTCTGCAATAGTTTGAGCACCACTGTATTGTCGTCCGTCAGCTGTTTATAATGTCACAATTTTACTATGTGCTGACCAAACTCCACTTACTCCACTCCAACTACTAATACTGTCTTTATTCTTCAAACTTCCAAACTACTTCTTTACTCTTGCAATGAATTCGCTATCAATCAACTATTTTCACTTCGGCCATTTGTTTATCTTTTTTTTTCCCCTACCTCTTTGACGCAGGTTCTTCTCGCTCGCTTTATTTTCTTACTCATTTCACCAAAAGATATTTTAGTTACTAGATAAAGATTGTCGCTGTCCGGAACATCTTTTGCTGGCGAGGATAGGGGAGCTAAATGTCAAAGAAGGAAAATCCATACGATTTGACAGCTTGGTACCCAACACGTTCCGGACAGCAGAGCAGAGGGAACCGAAGCAACAATCTTTATTTAGTAACTAAAATATCTTTTCTCTCACCGTCATATCATCTGTTAAACTGACATTTACCTAATCGGCCAAATGTTGGTTATGACGCGGCTGCGTCTGGGCAGGGTTGCCAGAACATTCTTCGGTCCATAACTCTGCGCCGGAGGCCACCTCCGGCTCAGGGTTACCTTCCTCAACTTCTGAACACAACACTTCCGATTTGAATTACTCTCAACATATACTTCCGCTTAACGAACCTTTTTAGCACCTGTTTCATCTTTTCGGACTTATTTGAATTATTTTCCCTTTGTTTCCCGTCCGTCGATACTTACGGGTTTCTTCACTTTCGTTTCTCCACATCATACATTGTCCAACCAATCCTCGAGCGCACGGCAATCGGTTCATTCGATTTACCTACACGAGACTCTAATGGTGTAAACAAATGGAGCTTAAGAAAATTATTTTGAGCTTTTTAGTGGAATGTTTTCACCTGTCATAAGACGAGTTTAAACAATCCCATTGAATTCCACCACTTAATTGTATCCTGACAGATACGTATTTCGACCTCAACAGTAAGGCCGTCTTCAGTGTCTCGTACTTGACTCGAAGTCGAGTCAAGTACGAGACACTGAAGACGGCCTTACTGTTGAGGTCGAAATACGTATCTGTCAGGATACAATTAAGTGGTGGAATTCAATGGGATTGTTTAAACTCGTCTTATGACAGGTGAAATGGAGCTTATCCAATAGAATAGTTGGCACTCCCTCCGGAAACTCTTCAATCGGGACGTCCGCAAGATGTGTGTAGCGCTCCATCAAATTTTGATACCTTACATTTTGCTTGGGTAGCTGTAGCTCAGACACTGTATGAGCGTTGGTTAAAGAGAATTTCCCGTCGGAGCCTTTTGCGGACATCATCAGCTGTACGGTTTTTGATTCGCTTTCGAAGCGGTTTATGTTTCCTATCCACGTTACCATGAGCGATTCAGGAGTACCACTACATCGTCCCCTAGCGTTGCCGATGATCCTTCATCCAGAAATGCGACAGTATCGTATTTACGCTTCCCTACATACAGCGTTACCGGCATCGTACGAAAAATCACCGAATGGCTGGACTTAACTTTCTGCAGCTGTACCGACGCTTCCACTCGATGAAGAAGAGTATGGTGGTATCCTCGGCATCCAGTTACCATACACCGAGCGGTTGAAAAGCAGTGATTGTCACCATGGTTTGTTAGACAGACCTCATAAATGTTTTGTCTCCTGATTTCCCTAAGCCTACGCACAATGTTCATTGCCTTAAATTCTCTACAACTCCAGATCAAATGATCCTTCCTTGCGCAGATCCAACAATTCCGACCGAATGACTCATTGCTGGAATCTTCGCTTTGTTCCTCTTCATTCTCATGCACATGTACAAACTCTTGCTTACGATTTTCTTTCCCCAATCGCACTCGATCGCTCACGGATAGCAATTTGAACTCTGTGACCTCGGACACGTCCGAAACGAATTCAGCAGCAAAGTTCATGAACATCTTAAGTGGACTGTTCACATTTCCTCGTTTGAACCGGAACCAGTCCAGTTTGTAGCTTGGTGGCAACTTGTCAACCAACTCCTGCACCAGCATCGGATTGTTGAGGTGGTCTCTGAGCTGTGCAGCTTCAAGATGGTCGCACAATTGCTTCACCGTGATACCAAAATTGATAAAGGTCTCCAGTCGATCACTTCTCGGTGCAGGGGCACTTCTGACTTTGGTCAGAAGCGTCTTCAGCAACTTCTTCGGCCTCCCGAATAGATTTCGAAGGTCGTTTATCACATCTGGTACCGAATTTGGCAGAACGAGCCGACTCCTGACTGCTTCGAGTGCATCACCCTGCACACAGTCTTGCAGCCGCTTCAAATTTTCCAGGTTCGAAAACCCACACGCCGCTGTCGTGTGCTCGAAACTATTGATGAACAACGGCCAGACTTCCGGTTCTCCACGAAATTTCGGAAGATGCTGAGACACCGCTTTGCGAGCGACTAGCTGCCGTTTCGAGATATGATCGATTTCACGCCCCGGCCCGTCAGGGCTTTGGCTGCTCCGCACACTGCTATGCCGACAATGGCTTTCGACCTGGTCATCCGACTCTTCGGTGTTTTCGCTTTCTTCGTCCGATTTGTCTCTACTGTTAACGAGTATCGGCACTCTCTTTGTAGACTTAGGCTTGACATTAACTTTGTGGATACCTGCTCCCAGCGGCCGAACCGACCCGCAGTTTCGGATACGCTCCCCGAAAGTCTGTGGTCGACAGCTGCTCGATCGTCTTCTTGGTGTGGACGTCCACCCACTGCTCCACTTTCCGCTTGGGCTGTTCTTCTTTCGTCCCGCCAACAGCACCGCCTTGGTCCTTCAAAGCGTTAACCCTCTTTACACTGCTGTCGAATTGCTGCCGGATCGCATCCCGCTTCTCCGAAAATTCCTTCTCCGCAGCCAGTTGAGCGTCCAGCATTTCCTGCTCTTGCTGCAACTGCTGCTCTTATATCTCGCGTTGCACCTCTAGCTCCATCTCTCGCTCTTGCCTCAGCTCTTCCGAGTAGCTTCTTCTGCGTCTCCATCCGCTTTGCAAAGGCCTTTTCCTAGGCGAGTTGTTCCTCTTCCAACTGCTTCTCAGTCGGTTCTGCATCGGAACCAACTCCCTGCTCGGATCCATCGCTCTTTTGGCCTCGCGTCTTGCTCCTCGTGTCCGGAACCTTCAACTGCTGAGCACCAGCGGAAACACACACTTGACAGCGCCAGCGCCAATCGGCTTTCACAACTTCCTGGTCTACGCCAGCGCAGGAGAAATGAGCCCACTGCCTACATTTCCCTCATTGAACCCAATCCACACCCACCGACATCGACTCCGACATTCAGCAGAACAAACATTGCTCATTTTTTGAAGGAGAGGAAGCCATTCCGAAATAATCCGATATAAAAATTTTGATTTTGTTTGGACGGTCGGATTTTAAACGAAACCGTGTTTGGGAATCAACCTTAAAAAGGATGATCGAACTGTAAAAGTTTAATTAAGTTTTAATTTTAATTACAGGATTCACAATTTTGAGCGTTTTGCCTTTCTCGTGTAACAAAATTGTACCAGAAAGGCTATCATTTCACTGCCAAATCGTACTTTTTATAGAGCGCTTCTAGACCCACAGTATTATATACCAATCGATTCAGCTCGACAAACTGAACAAATGTCTGCCTGTACGTGTGTGTGTGTGTGTGTGCGTATGTGTGTACACATTGAAACATTAGACAATTTTTCTAGTACTAAACCTTAATCGATTTTGCTACAACAAGTTGCATTCGATGGGGAATGTTTTCTTCTTGATCGCTATTGAATTTCATAATGATGGCACGTCTCAAAAATTGTAAATATTCAAAGTCTGAAACTTGATTATGCATATGTACAACATGTGACAGATTTAGTTCGGAAAAGGTATTGGAGGGTAACCGCCCCTTCGGTGGGGTTTGATCCCACGACCCCAGTTCGCATGACAGGTGCTTTCCCTACTAAGCTACGAAGGACCTCCGTCGTCCACCGCAGCTTAGCGGGTACTGATGAAACCAAATTCCCAGCACTAGGTACCACCCGATCTCTCGCAATACATTTTCAGAACTAACTATCTCAAATGTATTTTTGTACACATGTCAACCAAGTAGGATGAGTATTTAGTATTGTTCGGCTCCTACACACTTATACTAGGCAATTAACTTTGAATGTACTGAACTCGAGTGGCGATCTCTCTTCGCTTGTGTGGTCGGGTTGGGATCTGATGACCAAACTGGCACAACCTCACACAACCAGGGAATCAATATTCGAGCAACGCCTAATAATATACTCTTTGTCATCAACAGAGTTTTTTACTGACAAACGCACCTAGCGACAAACCTTGTGTGCCTACTTCATTGAGCGCCGTTGCTGATGAAGCAAGTGTGTAGGAGCCGAACAATACTAAATACTCATCCTACTTGGTTGACATGTGTACAAAAATACATTTGAGATAGTTAGTTCTGAAAATGTATTGCGAGAGATCGGCTGGTACCTGGTGCTGGGAATTTGGTTTCATCAGTACCCGCTAAGCTGCGGTGGACGACGGAGGTCCTTCGTAGCTTAGTAGGGAAAGCACCTGTCATGCGAACTGGGGTCGTGGGATCAAACCCCACCGAAAGGGCGGTTACCCTCCAATACCTTTTCCGAACTAAATCTATCACATGTTGTACATATGCATAATCAAGTTTCAGACATAGTAATTAATTTCCACACCGGGTGGCTTAATACCCGGCATATAGGCAATTAACTTTGAATGTACTGAATATTCAAAGCGTTATGAGACATCATTATTTCGTAATAAATAAGCTATCGATTTTCAAGATAATGTTCTCCCAAGACACAATTTATTCGAAACCGGCACACTGACAACATAGAGTACACAGCTTACACGGAAGAAAAAAAAACTACCTTCACAAAGAAACATAGAAACCCATTAGTGAGTTAAAAAGTACCTATTTTAAGATTTCATGTATACACTGAAAATTCTCGTTTAATTTTTCAAAATGACCTAAGAAACATATTTTCATGAATGAATTTTAATATTGCGATCAACAGATCAATGTGATAGCTTTTCATTGCAGTACACAAATTACTTCATGAAAAAAGGTGACTTATGTTCTTTTTAAGAGTTAAGCGAGAATTATAATCATTTCTGCCATTTCTTTCCCCTAATGTAAAATTTACCCAACTTTGCAATTTTTAGATATGCTGGGCCGATTTGAGCAGTGAGAAGTGAAAAGTGAGACGTAAGAAGTGCGAAGTGAGGAGTGAAAAGTAAGAAGAAGAAATGAGAAATGAAAAATCACCAGATGATCCGAATTAATGAAAACAAAAATGTTTTTCCAAACGATCTACGACATCTACGTAACTTGCTATTGTCCTTGCCACCATTATTCAAAAATATGATTTTTTTCTTTGATGTTGAGAAGAAAACGCGTGGAACGATTTTGATGAGTAGGCTAAGTCATCCTCTTTTTCGTGACTATGAGGCGTTCGTATATATAGTTCGTCTAATTGTCGCCTTACTCTTCCGTGGGTTTTCCGCAATAGTTTGAGCATCACTGTATTGTCGTCCATCAACTGTTTATTATGTTATAATTTTACTATGTGTTTATTTGTAATTTGACCAACTTACAGTATGCGTTATTGTCTGCTGACCAAACTCCACTTACTCCACTCCAACTACTAATACTATCTTTACTCTTCAAACTTCCAAACTACTTCTTTACTCTTGCAATAAATTCGCTATCATTCAACTATTCTCACTTCGGCCATTTGTTTATCTGTTTTTCCTTCTACCTCTTTGACGCAGGTTCTTCTCACTCGCTTTTTTTTCTCACTCACTCTCACCGTCATATCATCTGTGAAACTGACATTTACCTAATCGGCCAAATCAAGACAAAATTTTCAAAACGACTTATCTGCTTTTGTAACCAAAGATTCAAACGACGATTCGACGAATCTGATAGCTCTTCCACGCAAACCAACACCATCAACAGGTAGCGGAATCCTTCACCTACCTATTGATGGTGTTGGTTTGCGTGGGAGAGCTATCAGATATTCGTCAAATCGTCGTTTGAATCTTTGTTTACAAAAGCAGATAAGTCGTTTTGAAAATGTTGTCTTGAAATGTTGGTTATGACAGGTTATGATGCGGCTGCGTCTGGGCAGGGTTGCCAGAACATATATTATTTGTCTCATTTATCTTATTTGTCTCATTCGTCTTATTTGTCTTATTCACACCAGCACCACTGTTATTACCCAAATCCTCTTCAAAGCTTGTGTGGAAACCTTGTATAGAATAATACTCTCACGATATTTTCTAATGTTGTTCTAGAAACGACTCATATTTTCATTTTTCAAAACCAGCTGGAGTTTGTTTATTTCTATCTCCTCATTGCGTGATTGGTCGGCGCTGCTGCTGTTCTCTCGCCGAACCACTGCATGAGTGATAATTTTTTCCCCATTGTTGCCAATTCCTTTTGTTCTCCATTTACGGCAAATTCTAAAGCAATTCAAGATAAAATTTTCAAAACGACTTATCTGCTTTTGTAAACAAAGATTCAAACGACGATTTGACGAATCTGATAGCTCTCCCACGCAAACCAACACCATCAACGGGTAGCAGAATCCTTCACCAACCTATTTTTTTTAAAGTTATAAAGAAAACTGTAGAATTTTCTCTTTGTAACGTCTATAAAGCAAGCGTCTATAAATGCCTTAAGGTAGGCAATTATAGTTGAAATCCCTTACACGGAGGTGATGCATCGATTGTTTCGAGAAAGCCATCATCACCGCTAGGCAGGGTTGCCACTACTTTTTGGGAAAAGTCTGGCATGCTACAAATAAAAAATCTGGCAAAATCTGGCGAAGAAATTCGTCTTTAACGTTTTTTAGTCTCTATTTAGGTTTTTTTTAGTTTCTAATATTAATTTATAATTCTTTAAATTTAAGAGATTTTAACTAAAAATGTGATCTAATACTAATTATTTTTACCAATATTAGAAAATTCTGTTCTGACCCTCTTTTTGCTTTTGCTCAATGTTTATCAATTTTTTTCTTAAAAATATTATCTTTTTCCGCCTAAGATATTCGTTTGAACAATTCGATATTTGTAAAAATGAGATTCTTAGAAATCATACAATTTTATACAATTCAGAAAATTCAGAATGAATTGATTGTCAGATTTTAGATTTTAGATATGAAAAATATAAAAAAAATATAAATAATTATATGAACGGCTCCTGAACTTCATCTCATGGCTCCGATGTTCATCACATCAATAACAAAGCAATGGAAGAGTTTTTGATTTGTTTCTTATTGTTGTGATTTTTTTTCAGCAGCTGGCACGCATGTTTACAGAAAGAAGCGACGAAATTGGTGCCGTATTTCTTTGTTTCGCGATGAGATGAATATATGTTCAGTGAGATGGAGATTGGAACATTTCCGAACAGCTATTGACTTCATTCAGAATAACGGGGTTCACTTTTATTTTGAATTTCTAAGTAACACTACATGAAGTTCAAACCATTTTTAAATTGATTGATTACCAAACAAACGAAGCTCAAATTAAAAATGGTCTACGGTACCCGTAAGCCCATAGGTATTCCAAAAATAATTTTGATAAGCATAGTTAATAATTGTATATTTGTTAAAAGTGCCATCATATTTTTTACGAAATATCCATAATAGCAGAGGATTTTGATCTTCCTGAGCGTAACAAGTCCATGAGAAAAGGTTAAGACAAGCATTTGTTACTCAGAGTACGATAATGAAAAGATTTGAACAAAATTGCGCTCTGAGTATCGCGAATAGACCACTTTTACGGAGGTTCCGGATTTTCCGGAGGAATTTCGGTGGCCACTCAGACTCATGAGAACGGACCACGTTAATCATTCGCTTTTCAGAGACGGATGAGTTTTATGAACTTTTCACTTTTACCTATGCTCCAAATCTTCCGTGGCCGACTTCCGACTTCCGGTGGCCAATAAGGTCATAATCATAAGCAGTTTAATGTTTCGGATCTTCCAGAAGGACGCCGACGACGAATAACCAGGAAATGTGATAAATCATGGACCTAGACAATGATTACATTTATTGGGATCATTGTTACAGAATGTTGTAAGCATTTCCAGAACTCGAAATCCAATTTCTCCAATTTCGCCAAAAATTAGCCTTGGAAGATTCCTTCAAAACCGATTTCTGGAAACCAGCATGGCCAAACCGCAATCCGGAACAACATCCGCGGAAACAATACCTTCACTTTATTTATAAAAAATTGAAATTGATTCAAAAATGAATTTTGCGGTCAGATTTCAGTTATTGAATGAATATGAAAACAATAACTGAATTACTCATTAGAAATGTTTGAACATGTTCATGCAGGTCATAATTTAAAAAAAATCTGTCTGAAATTTGAAAAGTCTGGCATTTTGATTGGTTTTTCTTTTTCTCTTTTTGTTGCCAAAAAGTCTGGCAGTGCCAGATATATCTGGCATAATGGCAACCCTGCCGCTAGGTGGAATAATCTGGGTTTTTTGATATTATATTTGTTTTAAGTGCTTTTTTGGCAGCTTGCTGTGAGTTCAAAAATTAATGTTGATTTTATTTTCCAAATTTTGGTGAAAAATAAATGCAAATTCATCCAAAGATTATATCATTCAGTAGCCAATTTAGTCAAGCTTGAGATACCTAATGCAACGTACACACCAGTCAAGCAGTTTGACGAACATTGACTCCGCCCCCAAGAAAACGCTTCGGTTGCTGCTTTGTTTGAACGTGTGTGAAGTTGTTCGCACAATCATTTGACAGTTGGCGGCTCGGTTGGAAAAAATTAAAACGGTTTGATTTTGGTCTGAGTTGTCGGGGGTGGAGTCAAGGTTCGCCGAACATGTTTGAGCATTTGTAGTGAAGTTGCACAAATCCCATAAATTTTTTGATGGTTGGTGCTCGAGTTGGTGCTTCGGTCGTTCGTGTGTGATATTGTTGGTCGAATAAATTGATTGTTCGTGTCGCTGTTGGTAAAACTTGATGGATGTTTGAATGAACGAGAGGTGGAGTCAATGTTGGTCAAACTGCTTGACCGTGTGTACGTTCCATAACTCACAATAAGTAATTGTGATAACAGGAAATAATATTTTATTCATTTCTTGAAAATGGTGAAACTGATCAATGTTACCCCGGATTACAGTAATGTTTCTTGGAAATTGATACGCTGGCTCAATAGAGAGGCAGTGACTCGACCAATTTTTACCAATCGCCATAAATCAACAGGATTGGAGTTGTGTCAATTGTTCCACTGATCTTTGATTTCTAAATCGCTGATGTTAAGCACCACATCATCACTCAAATCTTCAAATTAAAAGTCTGGATTGAACTGGTTGGACAATATTTTGCGTTTATTCAACGAAATATGATCAGGTACGACATTTTGACGACATTGTAGGCAAGAATAACTTATGCCGCAAAACTTCCTGAGAATAGCGGATTCTTTTACATCATGTTGTAAAAGTTACGATTACGAGTGATAGAAAATCGGCTTTGGTTTGGGTTAAGTTTCCGTTAAGTCATCGTATCGAATGACTTCAAGGCTTCTCGACATGTCATTCAGGATGGCTGCTTTTGGCTCACCAACAGAATCTCACAATCACCCACCTCCTCACTTCGATAACCACCGAGAAATTTAATTTCTATATTGACTCCATAGCTGACTTCGCAACGCTCGTAATTAACGCAAAAATGTGCATGCTGATGAAAAAATGCCGTTTCTTCAACTATAGCATCTCATTAAAACTATTGGAGCTCAACTCCCAAGTACCGCAGTACTGCCTTCTTCTTTTTCTTCAATGGCTCTGCATTCCATCCGGAATTCAGTCTGCTTTTCAAAATAGTGCTATATTGGCATTTCCACTGTTGTTATATTGAAACCTTTTCGAAACGATTTTTTTTTGTGTGGTATACTCTTGACAGCTCTTACCTTGATTTTGTAGTTTGAAGACCTAATTTCTACTGAAAATAATGTATATGACGTTTCCTATCAACATACTCATGTGATATAGCTCGTTCATCGAGTACTCACTCTTATGTGTGTTACAAGGCTTCCTACTTGCTTGAAAAATTCAAAATAAAAAAAACTAAGTTCTCAAGAGTTATGAATCAATTATCAAGATCGTTGGTCACACGTAACGATGATAATAGTACGTGACATACATCCTCTCTTCGAATAATTAGATACTAATGTACATTGGAATCTTTTTTTTGTGTTTGTTGTGTGATCCTACAATCTTTCCACTCTTCAATGAGGATAAAATAAACGGCAACGAAGCCGCTCTTGGCCTTCCGAATATGAAAAAGAATGGGCCGATTGGTTCAAACCCGGAACGAATGCGAATAAAAGCACGTGACAATCGAGATAAGGGGTTGGTCCTTGGAAAACATTATCTGCTCGTTCTGCATATCGGATTGCGGCGCGCGTACCAACCGACCTAGAGAACAGAACCCTTTTTCCCGGGGTTCGGCTTTGATTGTTCAATTTGACCTGGAAGCTTCCTTCTGCCTGCAGCGGTAGCAGCAGCAGCAGCAGCAACACATAATCGATATGGAACCAAACTGGCCGCAGAGGGTGGAGTGAATCAATTTATTTACCGCTCAGGCACGCACAACAAAACACTGAAACGTGGTACATCAATCGGGCACGATATGACCATTATTGTGTTTTGTATCGATGAGGAGCGCAATGTAGTTGGTGCAAAGTGCAACTCCATCGCCGAAGAGCATTTTGTGCTGACTGATCAAACTCAAAAGTGCCCACCGGGCGGCGGCGACGGCGGTGGGTGTTGCTGCTTGTTATTCGATCGACGTATCGGACGCCCGAATCATCGTTGGTTTGTCTAATTGATACGCGCGGGAGGTGGAATTGATCGGTGCGCAATTGTTTCGTTAAATGGTATACCGTATGGAAATATTTATATTCCAGCGGTTCGGTTTCGAGTGAACAGTTTCTGAATGGTGCTGGGCTACAAATAGGCAAACCGCCATTGTTGGTATGCTTAAAAAATATGTGTTCATGAAAATGTAATCAATGTTTGGAATCTACACAAAACCCATTGTCGATTATTAAACAAATACGCTTGCATATTTGTGGTTAATATTTGAAAACGTGATTTCGAAACGAATGATGGGAGCTTTATTGTTTCGATTTTTATAATTTTGACACAATCGATTACTTCTAATAATGGCTCTTGTGGGTCGTCCGTAGCTCCGTGCTGATATGTAGTAACTTTTCTCGATTTCAGGTGAATTGAAAACATCAATTTGGTTAAATCATTTACGAACTGAATCACGCCAAGGAAGAAAAAAAGAAGGCTTCTAAAAATAAATACATAAATTAAAATTTGCTTTGCCCAAAACTAAAAACAAGCCAAGTTCCAAACCCTTACGCACGCACGGCTCCGAAAATTTGGAACGACCCAATCCGGTTCGCCCCGGTAGTCCAATTTGGCTTAGCCAATAAAACGCTTCATTGAGCCAGAATCAAACCTGCCACCGTGCTGCCTAGCTTTGCACACTGAACTCAGTGGACCGCAACGGGAAAAGGTCCCCCATCCAAAATTAACATATTTTCTACATCGAGAGGTGTTGCATTATTGCTTTTGTATCCAATTTCTTTCCGACTGGAAGGCCTAAGCAAACAAATTCGTATCAAGCACCGCAGTTATTCACACCTCACCGAGATAGCGATGGTACGGTGAGGCGGCAAACTTGGTCGCGGTCCTCCCACATGTAAAAGTCCTTTGCTTTTCAATTCCCGGGTCGAGATCAAGAAGTACGCATGCCGGGCGCTGGTTGACTGGGATTTAATTTTTGCCACTCGCCGAGCAAAGTGCTGCCACGGTGGACCAGAAAAGGTAGAAGGCAGCCTTTATTAAATAATCCACATTGTTTGCTGGGTGGGATCTACTTTAACTTGACTTCTCAACCCGGCTACCAACTAGACTCCCGTTGATCAAATTTCCCTGTTTTGTGGAAGTGAGAACTTGGAGGGTGGAAGCAAAGTGGTATACACATGTGCGTCTACCTGGGATTTGACTTTTATTTTTAGGCTGTTGAATTTCCCCTTCGAGAAGGTGGAGTTTCATTTTATTGTTTTTCTGAGTTCAGCTCCGTTCAGACAGCGGAGCAAAACCTACTCACCCAAATTTGACATTTAAAATTATTCATGATTTTTGCGTAGGATACGCATGCATTATTTTTTGTTAGCTGGGCCTGGGAGGATATCGAAATCGGTTATAAATTAAAGGTGAGATGGTACTGATCTCAATTGTGTACCAACAATATTCTAATATCGTGTTTTCAATGCTTATAAAATGCGGAACAGTTTTCAACGGTTTTTGGACGCTACATTATACATATTTTTAGTTTATTATATCATGGAGGATGCGTCACGATGGCTAGCCGGTTTTTATTATTTATTGATTTTTCAGCTAATTTGATGTCGCATATTAAATAGGGGTTTACCACAAAAGTTCAACTAATGGACACAGTGGTTTCTAGCCCCAACACTTTTTTTTTCTAAATTAATGATTTCGTGTGTGTGACTTCTACGTGAAGTTAAACGATGATATGGAAAGGCTAATATCATCTTCCAAACTTGGACGTACATCATGTTCATGATAGAATTAGAGGCGAAAGTATAGAATTGATAGTTCCGTTAGGATACGGCAGGCATGAAGAATGTTTTTATAGAAGTCGATTTGAAAGCGAGCGGAGGGCAATATTTGTGATGGCACATATCACACGACCTTCCTTCTGCCAAGCTCCCGTATGAAGGGGGAGGGAAGAATATCAGTGTGGAAGCTGATATATCTCCACTGGCAAAAGGAAGGTGGTTTGACTTGCTCATATGCCATCGCGTGCGGAAGGATTTTTCTATCGACGAGTACTGTCCCCAAATTTTGCCCCAAATGCCTGCCGTATCCTAACGGAACTATCAATTCTATACTTTCGCCTCTAATTCTATCATGAACATGTACGTCCAAGTTTGGAAGATGATATTAGCATTTCCACATCATTGTACATTTTTTTGTTATTGGTGGAAATATTGGCACCATATCCTCGGGGAATCAGATTGCTTCATAAGTATATGGTCGCAGTGTTAGCGTAGCTGTCAATTTAACACGATCCAGGTCTACGATATTACGGCAGGATCTTCAATGTCTATCTATATATGTAAGTGATCTGTGAATACTTAGGCTGACCAGATCAATTCGGTGAACAAACTGGATAAACGTACTTGTAAAACGGGACATGTCAAATAACCTTATGACAAAATTCAAAACCTGTGGAAGATTTCAGATTTCAGAGTGAATCGTTCACCACCATAACCTACTATTGTTGTGGAGGAAAGTTAGCAGTGGAAAAATACTAAACTACAAATACAGGTATACCTCGATAGTACATACCCAATGAGACTAGATAAAAGGTGAGGAAGAAGACCAAATGCAAGTGTATTAGTGGATGATGGAAAATGTAAACAGCATTGGTGACGTACATATTTGCACGGCTTCTTAAGGGAGCTCGCTCGAATGTAGTAGTGGAAGCTATTTCGCCATACGCGGAAGGCACGCATACAATATATGGATTTCCATACCTTAGTATTTATTTTCATTGGTACATACCCTCGACAGTGCGTACCCTCGATTGTACGTACATTTTCCTCGTTTTATTCGTTTGATTTTCTGTACAATTTTAGTTCAAATTTGAATATGTTTTGATCGTGGCACATGCGTGGGGTCCTTCATATGCTACGTAATAATTTTACATCTGATGGTGTTTAACATTGTGGTAACGAATTTAGTAAAAAAAAGCGTGTCATAAATGTTTGACAGTCTTACGTAACACAAATTATACTATTATTTTAAATAATTCAAGGAGTTCCTTCAAAAATTCATCCCTGAATTCCACAAGATATTCAATCAGTAGTTCCTTTTAAATTCCTCTAAGACGTCTTACTAAACGTCAATCCTGGAACAACAGCTCCCAAGGGCTGTTCCTGGGATATCATTAAAGTTTGTTCAAAAATTCCATACAGGATTTCACTTGATATTCAATCTGGACCTGTGCGCCGATTGAAATTTTATCGGCGGTAGCGAGATAGATCATTTCGTTGATAATTAGCGGCGGCTTGAACTAATGCATTAGAAATTTTCCTAAAATTGTCCGGAATACCTCCGCAAGTTCCTCGAGGTATTACTCCGGAAGTTCGTCCGTAAATTCCTTCAGGAAGTTCCTCTGTATGTTCCTCCAGGTATTCCTCCGTAAGTTCCTCCAGGAATTCCTCCGAAAGTTCTTCAAGAAAGATCCTCTGGAAGTTCGTCCGTAAATTCCTTCAGGAAGTTCCTCCGTATGTTCCTCCAGGAATTCTTCCGTAAGTTCCTCTTCCAAATATACCCAAAAATTCGCTTATTACCTTGGTGATTTTTTCAGCAATTCACTTAGGAATTCCTTTAGAAATATCTAGGTCTCTTTTCCCAGAACTTCCACAAGAAAATTCCCATGTTTTACTGAGATCTCTGCAATAATCATGTTTGCTGAAACTCGGCGGTGCCCATCTCGGGAAAATAAACAAAAAATACTGAGATCTCGGCGAAAAAATTAAGTGTAAATTAAGTATTAAAAATAAAAGACGATGATTTTGCTCAAGAAAAAGTCTGGGCCCTGTTGGTCCGTTGTGTACTATGGGGTCGTACACTAATAACGTAAGCACTTATGGGGAGAGGGGGGTATGTCATTTTCTTACGCTCCAAATAAACAAAAAATAATTTGTGTGGGATAAATTTTACATATTTTACATATTTTAAATACGTAAAAATCGGAAAATATGCTTACGTAATTAGTGTACGACCCCTATATCAAATACAAATATGCTTAGAGTACAGAGTATTCTATCAAAATTTCGGCTTCCGGGAGTTTTATGAACAAAAAAGGTAAAAAAAAAATATTTGGGTTTTTTGTTTGCTACGATAGTACGTACACTAAAATAACGCGGTGAAGTTTATTCCAGTTCGAGACAGACAGCAGCACGTACGGACGTGTTTTTGCTCGCGCATTTTTTTCAAGTGTTTTTTCTCGTTCGTTCGCTGTTTACGTTTTCGCTTCGACGCGTTGGCGTTATTTTCTCCCGGACCCGTCATGGGAGACTCGGTGGCCGCTTCGGTCGCTGGAAAAGTGCCTAAGCGTACTGTTCTTGGAGGCGCGGGTACCCCTCCAAGCAGCTTTTGCAGAGCAACGTGTTCTCTCCGTTGCCACTTGATGACGCCGGCAATCCGCGAAAAAGAGGAAGAAGCAGCAATCGCAGCTGCCGCAGGTACAACCGGAGCGGAAGGAGAAGTGCCCGATCCACCTAACTAACTAACGGAAGTGGCGATCCACCGAATTTGCGCCCAAAAATTCGACAGCTGATCGCTAAAGGGCTGAAATGTACTTTTCGGCTCTGCAGCGAGGGCGTGAAAGTAATGCCGGCAAATAAGGACCATCATCAATCCGTCGTGGAGTTCCTCGAGGTCCACACGTATGAGTACTACACTCATGACCACCCTGGCACGAAGCCGCTAAAGGCTTTGCTGCGAGGACTCCACGACATGAAGGAAGAGGAGCTAAAAGCTGAGCTCGAAAGTTGCGGATTGAAACCGGTGGCCGTGCACAAGATCACTCGTCACGACAAGACGAGGAGATATCGCGACCAGCTTTACCTGGTCCACCTGGAGCACGGCTCCACCACGTGGAAGGACCTGAAGCTGGTCGGCGTTATAAATTACACCGTCGTTGACTGGGAGCGATATCAGCCAGTGCACCGCAACGTCACGCAGTGCACCAACCGCTTCAATTTCGGGCACGGCACCAGGAACTGCCGCATGAAGCCGCGCTGCAACAAATGTGGCGAGCTCCATCCGACCGATGAGTGCGACAAGATGGAGGTTGCTGATCCCAAATGCGCCAACTGTGGCGACAAGCATCGGGCTACAACCAAGGACTGTCCAAACGGGCGGCGTTTTTGGAAATCAGGAAGAATGCCTCCACCAGGTCCCTGCCGAAAAAGAATCGAGTTCTTGCTCTCAATGAGGTGAACTTTCCGGCCATCCCGGCTCCCCGGCGAGCGATACCAATTCTTCCACCTTTGCAGCCACACAAACGGCTGGCGGCTGCTGCAGCATCAGTTCAAGCTCCAACATCATTCACCATCGATGGACCCCCGCTTCCTCCCCCTGAATTCCGTCGTCAGGATAATGAGCCCCTTCCGGCCGAGGGCGACCCACCGCTCTACACATCGGAGTAGCTAGTTCCGATTTTCACCCAACTGGCAACGCGACTACGCGGTTGCAAAACTCGCTTCGACCAGATCTTCACTCTGGGCATGTTCGTCATTGAAAATGGCTGCTAGGGTTTATTATTATTTATCATCAGACTAAGGCCGGAGTGGCCTGTGCTGCACATAAAAGACTTCTCCATTCAGCTCGGTCCATGGCTGCACTTCGCCAACCACGCAGTCTGCGGAGGGTCCGCAAGTCGTCCTCCACCTGATCGATCCACCTTGCCCGCTGTGCACCTCGCCTTCTTGTTCCCGTCGGATCGTTGTCGAGAACCATTTTCACCGGATTACTGTCCGACATTCTGGCTACGTGCCCGGCCCACCGCAGTCTTCCGATTTTCGCGGTGTGAACGATGGATGGTTCTCCCAACAGCTGATGCAACTCGTGGTTCATTCGCCTCCTCCACGTACCGTCCGCCATCTGCAACCCACCATAGATGGTACGCAACACTTTCCTTTCGAAAACTCCCAGTGCGCGTTGGTCCTCCACGAGCATCGTTCAGGTCTCGTGTCCGTAGAGAACCACCGGTCTTATAAGCGTTTTGTAGATAGTCAGTTTGGTACGGCGGCGAACTCTATTCGATCGGAGCGTCTTGCGGAGTCCAAAGTACGTACGATTTCCAGCCACTATGTGTCTCCGAATTTCTCTGCTGGTATCGTTATCGGCGGTCATCAGTGAGCCCAAGTACACGAATTCTTCAACCACCTCGATTTCGTCACCACCGATAGAAACTCGTGGTGGGTGGCTCACATTGACCTCTCTTGAGCCTCTTCCTATCATGTACTTCGTCTTCGACGTGTTGATGACTAGTCCAATCCGTTTAGCTTCGCTTTTCAGTCTGATGTAGGCTTCCTCCATCCTCTCAAAGTTACGTGCCATGATAACAATGTCGTCGGCGAAACCAAATAACTGGACGGACTTCGTGAAAATCGTACCACTCGTGTCAATCCCTGCCCTTCGTATTACTCCCTCCAAAGCGATGTTGAATATATGGCTGCTAGGGTGCGTCTGGTCAATTGGAACGCTTGCTCACTAAAGAGCAAAATCATCGAGCTCAGCGATTTCCTTCAGGAGAAGGAAATTGACGCGGCTTTCATCACCGAAACCCACCTGAAGCCCGAGGTAAGTGCAACAATTCCGGGTTTTAGGTTGGTGAGGTTCGATCGAACAAGCTCCACAGGGGCAGGAGTGGCAATCGCCTTACGAAGCACCATCGCCTGCCGCCTGCTGCCGGACTTCAAGCTCAAATTCATCGAAGCCGTTGGAGTGGAAGTCACCACTTCCGTCGGAGTCGTCACTCTCATCGTGGCTTACTGTCCCACACAAGCCAAAGTCGACGATGGCTCGTCGGCTGAGCTACGAAGGGACATAGTCAAGCTCACTCGGCGGCAGGGGCAGTTCATCATCGCTGGAGACCTGAACGCAAAGCACCAATCGTGGTGAAACACCGTCTCCAACAGAACGGAGTCGTCTGGTCCAACGACGAACTAGAGGGCCACTACACCATCCTGAGCCCTGACAGCCCTACCCGGTTGACACGGTCCGGGGCCCATGCTTCGCTCGACATCTACATCATGAACATGTACGATCACGTTTCCCAGCCGGTCGTCTTCCAAGAACTTAGTTCGGACCACTATCCGGTGGTGGCTGAGGTTGGAACTTCAGTAAATCGGCACGAGCTAACAAGGCGAAACTACCATCGAGTGAACTGGCAGCGGTTCCAGCAGTGCGTCGACAACTTCGTCGATTACGAGGTGCGTCCGGAGACGCCGGAAAGTATCGACCGCCAGCTGTGCGCCATCGAAGAGGCAATCTCGGTGGCCCGGGAGCAGCATGTCCCGAAGGCTCGGCAGGTAAGCAACTCCTTAAACATCGATACACTCACCAAAGATTTGATTCGATTGCGGAATGTCACTCGCAGGCAGTTCCAGCGTACAGGACTGCCTGAGCTTAAGGCACGCTGCAGTCGAATCACAAAAATTATCAAGACCAGAATGGTGGACCTCAAAAATAACGACTTCTCGAATAAGCTCCGCACTCTCCCAGATTATGCTAAGCCGTTCTGGAAAATGACCAAAATTCTAAAATCCAAACCTCGGCCCATTCCACCTTTGATCCCACTAGACAATAATGGCTCTAAGGATCGCTTGATAACTCCTGCATAGAAGGTCGCTGAAATAGGTCGTCACTTCGTCAGCTCACACAATCTTGGGCAGAACATCGTCAGTCCACACGAAGCAGCCGCCAAAGAGCATGCTAACAACACCCATTTGATTCCCAACGACTTCTCGGAGGAGTTGGAGATCTCAGCTGGCGAATTGACGGCCTATATCAAATCGTCGAAGAACAGGCCCCAGGCTTCGACAGCATCCTGAATATCGAGCTCAAACATATGAGTGCTCCATTCTTCGAGCACCTTTCGCTGATCTTTTATCAGTGTCTCCGGCTCAGCTCCTTTCCATCGTCCTGGAAATCAGCGAAAGTCATTCCTATCCGGAAGCCTGGGAAGGATTCTTCTTCCCCCAAAAGTTATCGTTCCATCAACCTTCTCTCAGGGTTATCCAAGCTATTCGTCGTCGGTTACTCGAATCTGCTGAAAATCTCAACATCTTGCTCGAGGAACAGTTTGGTTTCCGACGCGGTCGGTCAATCGAACACCAACTGACTCGAGTTACCAACGTCCTCAGACGGAACAAGTTTGTCTCAAAAACATCCGTCATGGCCTTACTCGATGTAGAAAAGGCATTTGACAATGTATGGCATGATGGCCTGGTGTACAAACTACAACGCTACAATCTTCCCAGCTACCTGGTGAAAATCATCAACAATTACCTGTCGGCAAGGAAATTCCGGGTCTCAATCAGCGAAGCGAGTTCAAATGCGCACAGCATCGTCGCAGACGTCCTCCAGGGCAGTATCCACGGACCTCTGCAATCTGTTCACCTCCGACATGCCAGAACCTCCAGAAGGCGGCATTCAGTCTCTGTTCGCAGATGACACATCCATCGTCTACAACGGTAGAGTGATCAGAGCGCTAGTGGCAAAACTCCAACGAGGCCTGGATGCCCTGACAGAGTACCTCACCAGCTGGAAGATCTGTATCAACGCGGCGAAGACCCAGGTCATCATTTTCCCCACTCTAAATCCCCTAAACATGTTCCGCCTGGGGACTGTAAAATCATCCTCAATGGCACGACTGTGGAATGGGCCAATGAGCCGACTACCTTGGCTTGATCCTCGACAGCAAGCTTATTTTCAGGCAACAGGTTGACAAAACGGTGACAAAGTGTAACGTTTTGTTGAAACTACTGTACCCTTTGATCAACCGCCGGTCGTCATTGTCCCTGAAAAATAAGCTTGCTGTCTACAAGCAAATCATCCTCCCTGTGATCGAATACGGCATGCCGGTCTGGGAGAGCTGCGCTAAAACCCACCACCTCAAACTTTAACGGGTCCAAAACAAATTCCTGAGGATGATCCTCAACACCCCTCTCAGGACAAGAACATCCGAGGTCCACCGTCTGGCCGGAATAAAAACCTAACTGAACGCTTTGGTGAGTGTAAAGAAAAGTTTAGGGTCCGTTGCTTGCACTCGGATCAGGCTCCAATTAGGGCGTTAGTTCCAATCTAGGTTATCAAATTTTTATTGTAAATATTAGTGTACATAGTAGTTAGGTTATCATATTTAAAAAAAACACACCAACGCCTCCTAAAGGCCGTCATGATATATCATATTAACACTTAAATAACAATGTAAACATAAAAATTTAAAATTGAAGTTGGAGGGCCAAGCCGGCCGAGCACTGTACATGTAGAAAAATAATAATTGTAGAACAGAAAATGATTAATTAAAGAAGAATTTTACTACTACTTTACTACGCGGTGTACGTACTACCGAGGTATGTCTGTATTCCATTTTTCGAATGTGCGCGGACAAAAACACGAAACAACAAAAAAAATACACATTCTTCAAAATATTCTAAAAACATTGTGAAATTTTATTTTAATCCACTCTTGAAAATGCATTAAGGATATTATTACTTACCAATAGGAAAAACTTTTCCAATTCTGAACAATTGAAAATAACAACAAATAGTACCCCGCTCAAAGCCGGTCTGGTCATAAGAGAGATAATAAAAAATAATTATAAGAAAAAAAAAAACAGATTAATCCACCTAGCGGTGATGTTGCCTTTCTCGTTCATTATAAATTGTATCAGGAAAAGTTTATTTGGGAGGTCGAAACAGCACAAATAATAAGCAATTAATGGCTTAGCGCGCTGAATAATATATATATATATATATATATATATAAGTTACCAACCAACCCACCACGTCACATCAAGTTGGCAACGATAAAACACCAAACATCCTACAAACACTATTTGGCCCGAATCATCAAAAAGCATCAACCCCAACAACCACGTGAGCGACCGGCAAACGCATAACAGCCTACAGCACATTTACCTTTTGACGATAAACTGCGGCATCAACAAAATAACATCCGGACAACGACGACAACAGTGATCGACCCTTGGACAGGCTTCGGAAAGTGTAGGTCAGCTAGTTTCAATTGCATAGGTTAGCTCTAAGTAGAATTGAATATAATTATCATTCTTGGTTTAACAGTGATTGAGAGTAGACGTTCTTTTTTAAAAACTCATGTTCGAATCCCCGTGATTTAAGTGGCGCAGTCGGTAGGATCCGCGTCCGAGTTCTTAGTTCGCGAGTGAGTGTGTTCGTCGAAAAAGACATCTTCGAGGGAATATCGAAGACTTGCAGCACATCACAGAGAAGAAAAGGCCAACGCGGATAATCATAAGGAACCAGAATCTGTCGAAGGAATATCGACATCCCGAGAGAGACCAGCATCGACGGATAATCGGACACGTCCTCTCTACTATCGAAGGAACATCGATAACAAACTTAGGTAAGTGAATTTTTAATTTCTTAAAGATACAAGTGTAAGATAAAAGTGATTCAGTGCTTAACAGTGTTAAAATAGTGCGAAAATTGCCCGAAGAAGTAATAATCGGTTTGATATGGCGAGAAATTTGCAAGACCAACAAATTGAGGAGCTGCAACGGCAACTCCAAGAGTTAGCTCAACACGTGTCTAATCGCGACGAAGAGCTAGCGCACGTTCGAGCTCAAGCCGAACAAGCGCTCCACCAACATGCGAATGTGCCTCAGCACCAACCGTTGGTAATATTGGGAGAACAGAGAGCATTTTAAAATCTCTCAAACCCCACAAATTATACGGGATCTTCCCTGTTTCGATGGGAACCCAGTGAAATTAAACTCATTTATCAGGGCAATCGACAACATAATGCCTTTACTAAATGAAGCGGAGGGAAGTAACGTGCACAATGTGTGGATCCAAGCGGTTCGCACAAAAATTATTGGTGACGCAGACAACATACTCGAGTTGTATGGCACCAATTTAAATTGGAACGAGATGAAACAAAATCTAATTACTCATTATAGCGATCGACGAGACGAAGTGTCTCTAACTCGTGATCTTTTCAAAATTTATCAAACAAACAACGTCGAAGAGTTTTACAGCAAGGTGTCCCACACCATTTCATTACTGATCAATAATTTAAACATTATTGAAAATAATGCAGCAGTTATTGCCTCGAAAAAGGAGTTTTATCAACAGATGGGGCTAAAAGTCTTTTGGCTGGGTTAAAAGAACCCTTAGGTCCAATAATTAGGCATCGCGGACCAGATACAATGAAGGATGCCCTTCGATTGTGTCTGGAGGAACAAAATTATAATTATGCGAAACCAAATTTCAAGCCGTTACCACCAGTCCCAGCCAAACCAACATTTGCTCCGCGCCATCAAACACATACTCATTTCAACTCATCTCAAAGATTTCCACCGTCACCAGGACCACGTCCACAACGACCACCTTATCCCAATAATTACATGCCTCAAAGATTTCCTCCTAGAAATGTTTTTCCACCAGCGATGGCCCCAAGACCATTCCCAAAACCAATTACAAAGGCCGTCCTGATGGATGTTGACCCCTCTACTATGAGCAATCATGTCAATTACATGAATCGACCCCTACCTAATTACAACCAATTTCCCCACGAAATCATTTTTTCACCTCAAGCTAACAGATTTCATGTTGAAGAATTAAGAAACATCGAATTAGCCAACCACTACTATCCATATGAACAATATCAATACCCAGAAGAATATTACCTAGAAACAAATCCATTTTATTCTAACGATGTTAGCGCAACCATCTCCACAGTGATAATGAACAAGGAAACACCATTGATAACTCTGCTTGTGTAACCAATGAATCATCAGAATCCCTTGCACCCAATGAATCGTCGGAAACCCCTGTTGACGACGTAAATTTTCGAATAACTTCCGACTTAATAGAAGAAAATAGGAAGCAACAACTTTCTGCCTTATATCGAACTTAAAACAGAATTTGGTAATCTTAAACTCCTCATTGACACGGGAGCCAACAAAAATTATATTGATCCATCATTAGTAGGTACATCATGGATAAAAATGTCAAACCCATCGGTAGTAAAGAGCATCAACGGACATCATAAGATAGACAAATACATAAAATTCTCTCCTTTCAAAGGGAGACTTCCACTAACTTTTCACCTCCACAAATTCCACTCCTTTTTGACGGACTTATAGGGTATGAATCTTTGGCCGATTTAAAAGCTAATATTATCACCCACTCCAACAAACTACAGTTTCCAAATTGCACTATACCCCTTGAAAAAGAAATATCCTGATTCATACACAGTTTGCGTTAATTCCAACGAACAAATAGGTATTACATTGTCCACTGATGTTACAAACGGGGATTTTTCATTGACAACGAACTACCTCTGACTGATGAGATAGTTGTACTCCCGGAATTTACCACGCGAAAAATAACAAAACGACAGTGATAATAGAGAACAAAACGGAGGACATTACAAAATAAATCCAAACAGGCTTGTGTTTGGAGAATTGAATAATTTTGATACAAAACCCATTGGGACTAAGTTAGTCAGGAAAAGACAGAGATACAGTTATCTAATCAACTACGATTAGACCATCTCAATACTGAAGAGCGTGAAAACTTCTAAAGATTATTCGTAATTTCGAAGATATTTTTCACAAAGAAGATAAAACTCTTACGTTCACTAATGGCATTAAACACTCTATCAAAACCAAAGATGACGTACCCGTACATTCTAAATCATACCGGTATCCTTTCTGTCACAAAGAAGAGGTACAACGGCAGATCATGAAAATGCTTGAGCAAGGTATTATCAGACATTCAAATAGTCCTTGGTCCAGCCCAGTGTGGGTAGTTCCAAAAAAGATGGATGCCTCTGGTCAAAAGAAATGGCGTTTAGTAATCGATTATCGAAAACTGAACGAGAAAACTGTTGAAGACAGATACCCTATTCCTAATATCAACGATATATTAGATAAGTTAGGGAAATGTCTCTACTTCACCACCCTCGACTTAGTCTCTGGATTCCATCAAATTGAAGTCCAAAAAAAGACATTGCAAAGACAGCATTCAATGTCGAACATGGGCATTAATAAATTTTTACGTATGCCCTTTGGATTGCGAAACGCTCAATCCACCTTTCAGAGGGTAATGGACAATATACTTAGAGAATACATTGGCAAAATATGTCTAGTTTACATGGACGACATAATTGTGTATTCTACTAGTCTCCAAGAACACTTGGAAAACTTAACAAAGATCTTCACTTGTTTGCAAAAGTATAACATGAAGATTCAATTAGATAAAAGCGAATTCCTACGTAAAGAAGTCGCTTTTCTTGGACATGTCGTAACACCAGAGGGTGTTAAACCAAATCCAAGCAAGATTAGTGCAATCAAAACATGGCCCATACCCAAGACCGATAAGGAACTTCGCGGGTTCTTAGGTATTCTAGGTTACTACCGCAAATTTATTCAAGATTTTGCTAAAATTGCAAAACCACTCACCAACTGCCTACGAAAAGGTGAAAAATTAAGCACACTGCTGAGTTTGTTAATGCATTCGAGAGATGCAAAAACATTTTGACTAGTAGTAGTATCTTGCAATACCCAGATTTCAAACAAAAATTTCATACTAACAACCGATGCTTCTAACCACGCAATTGGTGCAGTAATCTCCCAAGGTACTATTGGAAATGACAAGCCAATAGCGTTCGCATCACGAACCCTAACAAAGTCAGAAGAAAACTATTCCACCATCGAAAAGAGTTATTGGCTATTCGATGGGGATGCAAGTACTTTAGGCCATACCTTTTTGGTAGAAAATTTGTGTTATACACAGACCATCAACCTTTAACGTATGGACTAAACCTCAAAACTCCAAATAGTAAACTTATCAAATGGAGACTCGAACTTGAGGAATATGATTATGAAATTAAGTATAGACCAGGCAAACAGAATATTGTCGCAGATGGTTTATCTCGAATTCCGCATGAAGTAAACTTAAACGAAGAAGACGAGTCAGATGACGAAACCGTTCATTCGGCAGATACAGATGATAGCGAATTCGTTCCAATGACTATACGCCCTCTCAATGTACATTCTAATCAAATAATACTCCGTATTAGTGACCATGATGAAAATAAGGTAGAAGAAATCTTTCCACGCATTTTTAGGCGAACAATTTCGAGAATCACGTTTGGCGTACCTACTCTAATCAACATCTTCAAAGAATACATGAACCCCAAACAGGTGAACTGCATTATGTGTCCAGAGTCAGTCATTCCTACCATTCAAGTCGTGTACAAAAACTATTTCAGCAGGAATAAAATTCTTAAAGTCAGGATTTCTCAAATTTTACTGGAAGACGTACAAACCTTGGAAGAGCAAAACGAGTTGGTTAGAAAAACTCACGAACTTTCACATAGAGGAATTTGGGAAAATTTTAAGGAACTGGCAGGAAAATATTACTTTCCTAAAATGAAGCAAAATATTAGAAAATTCATTTTACTTTGCGAAACGTGCAACAAAAATAAATATGAGCGTAAACCATACAAGATTAAACATGGGGAATCGCCCATTCCAAAAGCACCTTTAGAAATCATTCATCTAGACATACTAATATCCCAACCAAACATGTTTCTATCAATAGTAGACAAATTCTCCAGATTTGCAGTCATATTGCCATTAGCTAGTAGGAATATCCAGGACATCAGGAAAACGCTTTTAAAATATTTCAGCACCCACGGTAAGCCACAGCTAATCATCTCAGACAACGAACCAGCAATGAAATCCATTGAGGTTCGGGGACTGTTAGAAGATTTACGGATTCAAATTTATTTCACACCAGTAAATCGTAGCGAGACTAACGGTATAGTCGAAAGATTTCATAGTACTCTCGCTGAGATTTACAGGTGCATCAAGGATAAGTATAATGACTTAAGTAGCAAAGAAGTTTACATGATTGCTTGCACTCTGTATAACGGAACAATCCACACGGCAACAAAATTAAAGCCCAGAGAGATTTTCTTTGGTATAAAAGATGGTGAAGAACGCCCACTTGATATGGATCAAATTTTGGCAAATAGAAACAAGATATACGATGACGTTGTCATGCAATTGGAACGAACCCAGAAAAAGGATCTAGATCAACACAATCAAAATAGAGAAGAGGAACCTGAATTGCAGGAGAACGAGAAAGTGTTCCACAAAGTGCAAGGAATCAAATGTAAAACCAAGAAAAAATTTGACGCGGTTCAAGTTATCCAGAATAGAAACAAAACATTCATAGATAACTCGAATCGCAAACTACATAAAAATAATTTAAAAAGAATTCGTAAATAACGCTTACTATTTCTATTTTTAGGAAAACCATGCTGATCTTAACCATCATAATTCCACTGTCCATTATGAAGACCACGCAGACGCAGACTATACAAATACAGGACCTTTCGAACAATCCAGGACTACTGACAATAACAACAGGACATTGTTTCATAACCAAAGGACAAGACAGACTATATCATGAAATAGATCTCGACCAATACCAAAAGTTGTTGGATAACATCGACAAGATTATACGAGGACTCACGCATTTCGACACCTTCAAAGATTTGACTATTTTGCTATCCAACAAATTTGACGACATTTTGAGGCTCTACGAAAACTTACTGCCCCATAGGAGATTAAAAGAGGAGCATTTAACTTGTTAGGGTCAAGTATTAAATTGTTAACAGGTAACCTTGATGATAATGACCTTGTAAAATAGACCAAGAAATCCAGAATCTGAAAGTTAGTGGAAATAGTTTAATATCTCAAAACAATCTTCAGATTAGGTTAAACAGGAAATTCGAGAATCAGATAAATAAAATGATAAAAACATTTAATGACCAACAAACTATTATAACCAGAGAACTTATAAATATTAAACGGGGCATCAATAATAACACAGGAATTAATCACGTATCTTTTCTCATCCAAACATTCAAAACAACTTACCAATTAGAGCAAATAGAAAAAGAGCTAGAGTCTATTTTTGAAACTTCTCAATTAGCAAACCTTAACGTAATTTCTAAAAACATTTTAGGAAAATCAGAACTCAGCCTTATTAGAGAAAAACTCGAGAGTCATAACATTACCTTTCAAAGCACTGATCAAATTTATGAAATGTTAGGGATTAGCTCAGTATTTAGGAACCAAAAGTTATACTTCATAATCTTTATTCCACAGTTAGAATCTACTGTTTTCAATCGAATCCTTATGGAGCCTATACCAATCGACGGAAGAATCATCGAATTGCCCTCATCATCTGCACTCATCGGACTCAACAAGACTTTTCTACTCAAATCGGAATGCCGTACTGTAGGACAAAACGCTTTATGCGATAAGGATAACTTAGCGGATGTATCTCAAGATGATTGCTTTTCCAAGATACTCAGAGGAATCCCAGGTAATTGCTCATTTACCAAACCCACCAAAAACTACAAGGATCTTAAAAGGCTTACTGAAAACTACATTGTTGTGAAAAACTCATCGTTAACCGAAATGTCAACAAATTGCAACGTTTCCAACAGAACCTTGAAGGGCACATTTTGATATATTTCTCCAACTGCTCAGTGACCCTAAATAACTGTACATACAGCAATTCAGCGTACAGCCATAAGCCACACTAAACTATTATTCCTAGGAATCAAAATCAAGCAATATACCCTCGAACCAGATATGACTATCAAAAAAGCTACATGAGTTGTGATATCCATAATCGTCAGAAACTTTCTGACTTAGAAAACGGAATATCAAATACACCTACACCAGTGTAGGCCTTTCAACTTTTAGTATCCTTTCAGTGCTCCTTGTTACCTCATACATCATTATCAGGAGACGTTCAACAACTATTCCAATAATCGTATCGGGACGATACGATCTTAAAGGGGAGCAGTTACCAACCAACCCACCACGTCACATCAAGTTGGCAACGATAAAACACCAAACATCCTACAAACACTATTTGGCCCGAATCATCAAAAAGCATCAACCCCAACAACCACGTGAGCGACCGGCAAACGCATAACAGCCTACAGCACATTTACCTTTTGACGATAAACTGCGGCATCAACAAAATAACATCCGGACAACGACGACAACAGTGATCGACCCTTGGACAGGCTTCGGAAAGTGTAGGTCAGCTAGTTTCAATTGCATAGGTTAGCTCTAAGTAGAATTGAATATAATTATCATTCTTGGTTTAACAGTGATTGAGAGTAGACGTTCTTTTTTAAAAACTCATGTTCGAATCCCCGTGATTTAAGTTATATATATATATATATATATATATATATATATATATATATATATATATATATATATATATATACGGTCCATTGGGCACAAGTTTGTAATATAGACATCCAGAAAATAGGAATGATTCTTCCTCTGTAGACTTTCAAATTCATTCCAGTAGCAGTCAAAATTTTAACATATGTATTGGATATCGGGTCATCACCGTATCTTGTACGTATTTATTTATTTAATGATGTTTGCAAAATAACATTTTTTTCAATTTACATAATCAATCAGAAGCCGTTCATTTGTTGATACATTAGAAGCCAAAAATAATGTTAAATTTAAATTATTAAAAAAAAAATAATAACTAGGGACACGGCAGGTATTTCCGTCCATCGTCATAGGGGCTAAAATCAATGAAAGCAACGTCATTTTGCTAGAACTCCACTATAGCAGAACGTTTCGCCTAAGCTTACGATTGGGTACGGATGAATTTGGCAAAAAAGCTTCTATTTTATTGATATTTGAGACTATGACGATAAGACGAAAATGCCTGCCTTAACCCTACTTGACTAGCTACTTGTTCTTCTCGGAGGCATTCCTCCAACGTTACCCGGATAAATGGCAACCGAACAATGCAACGCTCGATCGTTGGATGCACGGCATGGACAAACGGACACAATGGGCTCACGATGAGATGGACTGGCAACGACAACAATAAATGAGTAAAGGGAATTTGAACAAAGATTCTGTACAGCAGAATACCACAGTAGATCTCGGCACGAAACACGAAAAAAAACAGGAATTAAATAACCCTCATTGATCCACCTAGCGGTGTTTGTGCATCTATTTTTAGATTTTTAAATTATTCATTGTTGTTGTCGTTGCTTGTCTATCTCACCGTGAGTCCATTGTGTCCATTTTTCCGTGTCGTGAATCCAATGATCGTTGCATTGTTTGGTTGCCATTTATCCGGGTACATTGGAGGAATGCCTCCGAGAAGAACAATTTGTCAGTCGTCATCAAGCAGTCGTAACGGCAAGGGTACTCCCCAATTCGCCACCGCATAGGCTGCGCATCCGGCGACTAACGAGGGTTTGGTAGAGTGGCTGGGAATCGAATCGCTTGTAAGGCAAACGTGTAGCCAACTACGCTACGGGACCTCCCTACGTAGGGAATTCCTCCGAGAACTTTTTCGCGAATTCATTCTGAAACTCCTCCTGGAATTCCCTCGGGAGCTTCTTCGGGAATTCCTCCGGGAACTTCTCTGGGAAATGCTTCGGAAATGCCTTCGAAAATTCCTTTGGGTATTCCAACGGAAATTCCTGTGGCAAAGCCTTCGGGAATTCCATTGGAAGTTCCTCCGCGAATTCTTTGGGGATTCCTTCGAGAATTCCTTTGGGAATCCCTCCGGGAATTCCTTCGGGAATCCCTCCGGGAATTCCTTCGGGAAATCCTTCGGGGATTACTCCAGAAATTACTTTGAGAATTCCTCCGGATATTTCTTTGGAAGTTCCTCCAAGAATTACGTTGGGAATTCTTTCGAGAATTCCTTCGGAAATTCCTCCAGGAATTCCTCCGGGAATTCTTTCGAGATCTCCCCTGCGAATCACTTCAGGAATTCCGATGGGAGTTACTTTGGGAATCGCGCCGGTAATTACTTCGGGAAATCCTTCGGAAACTCCTTCTGGAATTTTTTCGGAAACTCCTCCGGGAATTCCTTCGGGCAGTCCTTCAGAAATTCCTCTTCGAAGCCCTTCGGGAATTCCTCCGGAAATTGCTTTGGAAATTCCTCCGGGAAATTTCTTCAGGAGTTCGTCCGGGAATTGCTTCGGGAAGTCTTCCGGCAAATCTTCTGGAAAATCCTTTGGAAATCTCTTCCGGAATTCCCTTTGAAGTTCCTACGGGAATTCCTTAAGGATTTCCTCCTGGAATTCGTCTAGGCATTCCTCCGGTAATTCCTCGGGCAATGTTTGCAGGAAATCCTCCTTGAGTTCCTCCAAGAATTCCTCAGGGAATTTTTCCGGAAAATCCTTCAGAAAACCTTTCGGGAAATCCTTCAGGAATTCCTACGGGAAGTCGGGGAGACGTCTCACTATTCAATGAGAAATTACTTATTCAGCCAAATGACCCGTTCTTCCAAATGACATATTTGGCCGAACAACTTATTCGGCCAAATTGTATATTCGGCCGAATAATTTGTTTGGGTAAATGACCTAGTCCGACAAAAGACCTAATAGGCTAAATGACCTACTCGGCCAAATGATCTTTCCAGAAGGAATTTCTGGAGAAATGCTTTTCGGCCAAAAGGCCCTTCCCCACACTAATCTTTTCAATTGAACCAGTTTTCTATACGACACTGGTAGATGATAAAAAATAATTTTTGTGAACATTTTTATGCACATAAAGTGAATTGTTTGTATCACAAAGCAGATGCAAATGATGCATCTATTTGGTTTGGTGATCAAAAATAGTAACACGATAGCAAATAAGTGGAACACCCAACCAGCAGCGGATGCTAGATGTTCTCACAATTCTGCATGAGAATTTACCAAAACTGTATAAGAACTGCGAAATTGTTAGAATCTTATACAAAAAATGCATATGCCCATTTTTTCATACAGATATTGGTAGGTTGTAATTGTAAGAAAAACTGACAAAAGCTGTTTAAGTGAAATTATCAGAATGACAGCACATCCAGTGTGTCAAAGGCTACGAAATATGGCCGCAACCTTATCTCCCTCCTCTGTATTTGATATATTTATTAAAGCGATTGTAAACTGATTATTTTTCTTTTTGTGTTCTTTCAGGTAAACATATTGAATCAACAAATGAGTTACATTCAAACGATAGTTTCACTTAATAGGAGATAAGAATACAATAAAATAATTAGAGTAAGTATTTTATTTACCGATTATTAGTGATTTTATTTAGATTGAGAAAAAAAATCAATGGGAAAATTAAAACAGGTTTTCGCAAAAGTTGACTTTAGCAATTGGTTTGAAAGCAACGGAGAAATAAAATATTTTCATCAAATAGTTTCTGCAACCTGATAAAATTGGAGGCGTTTTAGTTGATTCATGTTTTCAAGAAAATCCCACTAGACCATTTGACAGTCCATATGGACTTAACCCGTATCGGCCTGAGCGAAGGGAAAAAAAATCAAATTGTTGCCATTTCTCCATTTTTTGTCGTAGATTGGCCAACAACAGGTTTCTTCGAGGGAGACGAGCCAGCCTCGGGCTGAAAGTCTCCCTAATAAAGACAATAATGAAAAACCCTGAGTAATCCACCTAGCGGTGATGATGCCTTTCTCGCTCGTTCAAAAGGGTTGACAAACATATTTTTCACATTTGTTTATGGCAGCCTTACTTTGTACCGTTAAATGCACAAAAACGATCCATAAAAAATGAAAAACGATCCATAAACATCTGAATGTTCCATAAAACGCTACCTTAAATCCAAAAAATAGCTCAGGCGTATCCAGAAGTATCATGAAGAATTCAATTATTCTTTTTGATTATGATCGTGATTATGATCCAATTCAGTAATATGGTCCATAGTTTTGGATATATGATCCATAATGTTGGTCATTTGACAATCTTTCGAGTGTTTCTTGTTTTGAAGTCAGAATCCAGCTTAGGCTTCTGGCACCCATCAATAAGTTAGCCTTTTTAAAATTATTGTTTTGAATAGTATGATTCTTCATATAGATAAGAATTAATTTTTTGCTGATAGCAGTTCCGTTTTTGTCATTAACATTCAACCACTTTTAACTAAGATTTACGAATTTGATCCGACTTAATAAAATTTGAAGGGAATTCTACTATGGTTGCTTTTCTTCATATGGAGAGCATTTCGGAGTGATTAACCGAAGGTTTTATTAAAATTGATTCATATTAATTTGTTTTTGTATATATTATCATGAACCGATCTAAAATTATTTATCAGATCACTCTGCACAGGTAAACTATCACTGCAAAAATCTGATAGATAACTCGTGACAGAGCTGGTGTTACCGAAATCAGCATACTTGGGCCAATAATGTGTAATACTTTATATCATACTGATTGCATACCTGATATTATTCTATCAGGAAATCAAAAATCGTTGATTGCCTTAGAGTAATTTGTTATGGATTATAGCAAGGATGTTTTCGATCATTTAGTAATATAGGTTCGATAATTTAGTAGTTTGTCAATAACTCATTCCAGAGGATAAATGTCGAAAAATATTCGCACCAGAAGTCCACCATAAAACACGTTTAAAATTTAACTTCTGGTATGAGTAATCGACAAACTAAATGATCGAACTTAGATTACTACATGATCCAAAACATGCTTGGATTGTAGAAAAGTTTGGATACATTTTTTATTGACTTGCCAAAAAGAAAAATTTTCTTCAAATCCTACCGAATCTCAGCTTCTCCCACAAAATCCGAGTGCTATTTGAAATCTTCAAACACAGCATCCGGTGCGTTGCCGCACGAATGCACAAGCAGCCGATGATAAGTGCAAATTGCGTATAAGGTGTTATACTTCGATCACCACTCATCCAAGAAGTAAAGATAGCTGAGGGGTAACGTTCTAGCCTCTCACTCAGAGAATCTGTGTTCGACGCTCGTTCGGTTCTCATTTTTTTTTCAAAAACATATTTATAAACAATTTTTATTTTCTATAACTCAATACCAAATTTTAAAACTACTTCTCTGCGTTTGTAAACTAAGATTAAAACATCGATTCGTCAAATCTGAGAGGCGAGAGCACTCCCACGCAACACCAACACCACCAACAGGTAGCCGAAGTATTTAGGTAGCCGAAGTATAACATATATATGTTTGACTACATATCTACACATGTCTTTTAATCGAAATAATTAGACTTTCATGTTGCCAATCTAAAAGAAAATTAAATTTCAAACCCGAAAAATCTAACTATTTTCGGCTAAAATGTGTTTTAACATTTTAACAATCATTTTAAAATTGACGCCCTTCACCCTTGCCGGGGTGATGGGCCAATGGGGCGTGTTGGTGATGCTTCCTTCTGCAATATTCATCCAAAAGCAAGCGACTGAAGCGAATGCAGTGACGTTTTATTTTAGTATTAGCATTTATTTTAGTATTACAAAAACATCCCGGGATATAGAACAAAAAATGTTTCCAGTTGGCAAACATTCGAGTCAGAATCCAGCTTAGGCTTCTGTCACCCAATCAATAAGCTAGCCTTTTAATTATTGTTTTGAATACTACTTTTCATATTGGTAAGAATTCATTTTTTGCTGATAGCAGCTTCGTTTTTGTCATTGACATTCAACCACTTTTCAACTAAAATTCACGAATTAGATCCGACCTTAAAAAATCTGAAGATAATTCTACTATGGTTGCTTTTTTTTTCATATGGAGAGCATTTCACAGTGATGGTACGAAGGTTGAATTAGAACTAATTAATTTTAATTTGCTTTTGTATCCAAAATCTAAAAGATCCAAAATTATTTATCAGTTCACTCCATACAGGTAAACTATCCATGTACACAATCTGATAGATTACTCGTGAGTCATGACAGAGCTGGTGTTACCTAAATCAGCATAGTCGGGCCAATAATGTGTAATACTTTATATCATACTGATTGCATACCTAATATTATACTTAATTAATTTATTAATTATCAAACCTGTACATTTAGTAGTTTGTCAATAACTCATTCCAAAAGTTGAATTTCAAACGAGATGTCCACCATTTCTAGTGCGAAGGTTTATACAACTCTGCCTTATTGTTGTTTCTTTTGCACTAATAACAAAATGATAGCGCTGGTTGCAGTAACCTATACTGACTAATAATAACTAATAAAAAAAATTGTTATCATTCAGTATAAGTTATTACAAACTAGTGCTTTAAATCGATTATTAGTTAAATTAAAACAACAAACTGTAGGGCAGAGCTGTCGAAAAATTTTCGCACCAGAAGTCCACCATAAAACACGTTTTGAAATTTAACCTCCGGGATGAGTCATCGACAAACTAAATGATCGAACTGAGATTACTACATGATCCAAAACATGCTTGGATTGTAGAAAAGTTTGGATATATTTTCCGTTGACTTGCAAGAATGGAACATTTTCTCCGAATCTTTCCGAAACTCAGCTTCTCCCACATAATCCGAGTGATATTTGAAACTTCAAACATATATGTTATCACTATGAATGGGGTTCCAATTAATTGGTCTAGCGAAGTCCAAGATTTAGGACTTATGTATAGCATGAATTAATTAACTATCACAACAACACAGAAGATATGCAAGCGAAAATGTAGGAATATAGTAAGTTAATATTTGTAGAAAATCAAAACCATTTACTAGAATAAATTGTTTTATTTTCTACATATACTGTGCCAATATAGATTATTTGCTGTAACGCCAGGAAGACTGCATTACAGAGGATTCAAATTAAACGTTGAAATTGATGTTGCTTCCCTGCACATCAAAACACTATGAATATTAGGTGACATATCTGAATGAATTGACACAAAAGCACATAACGTAGACTCAATCGTATATGTTTTTCAACGTCAGATGATTTAAATATGCCACGGAACCTAAACACAGCATCCGGTGCGTTGCCACACGAATGCACAAGCAGACGATGATCAGTGCAAATTGCGTATAAGCTCTTATACTTCGATCACCGCTCTTCCAAGAAGTAAAGATAGCTGAGGGGTATCGTTCTAGGCTCTCACTCAGAGAGTCTATGTTCGACGCTCGTTCGGTTCTCTTTTTTTCGAAAACATATTTATAAACAATTTTTCTTTTCGATATAACTCAATGCCAAATTTTTAAAACGACTTCTCTGCGTTAAAGGTTAAAACATCGATTTGTCAAATCTGAGAGCCGAGAGCACTCCCACGCAATCCAACACCAGCAACAGATAGCCGAAATCTTCACCTAAATGTTAGGCTACATATTTACACATGTTTTTAATCGAAATAATTAGATTTTCATGTTGCCAATCTAAAAGTAAATTAAATTTCGAACTCGAAAAATCTAGCTATTTTCGGCTAAAATGTGTTTTAACGTTTTAACAATTATTTTAAAATTGACGCCTTATATCCCTTACCGGGTGAAATAAAAAAGCATCACCCGGCCCCCATTTTGTTTACTCGCTTCCGTCAGGGCCAAAGCGGTGTGTTGGTGATGCTTCCTTCTGCGATATTCATCCGACGGCAAGCGACTGAAGCGAATGCAGTGCCGCTCGCTCCCGCCGAAATGTGCTTGCATAGCGTCCTCACGTACACCAGCTGCGCTCCCATACACTGATTGAACGCCACAAAAATAGCTGCCACGTGAGAAGTTCACTCGTATATAGGGTATGCGAGTGCATGATAGCAAAATAATAAAAAAATGGGCCTGATTACGTTTAGTAAAGAGAAACGTTATTAATTATTGAACAGTTTTCTCTTCGTTAGAGGTTACCCAAATAAACACTTATAGGGCGATCATGCCTTCAGTGAAGACAATGGGTTCTTAATAATATTGTCCATCATTGCATTTCTTAACTGATACGACACGTTGTAATTATGCCATTATAAATACTAATTGAAAACAATAATTTCCCCAACAAAATGGCTTTCCTACCTATATACTGCCGCCGCAAGCGTAACTGTTCCATATTTTCTTCCATGCAAAATCAATATTGGACGATTATGCTTGCGACGGCTCATTTTACCTCCAAGAAATTTAGATTAATTATCAAGGCGAAATGAATCCAATTTCATGTCTAGCAAATTCAAAGTTTGTCTATCAGTTAATGCATTAAAACTATCAATTTAGAACCACTATTGATTTTATCAAATATATTTTCTTTCATTGATTCAATAACACTTCCAATATTGGTACTGTTACCCTAGCAGAGTGAACTCTATGGCTTTGAAAAGAAATGAACGTATACCAATTTGATGAATACTGTACAACTTATATTTATTCGTACCATGTGTCTCCCTGATGGTTTTGTGGTATATAAGCGCCTTTTCCACCCCCAAAGGTCAGCAGTTCGAATCTAGGAAAATTCAGAGCAGAATATTTTGCTGTTTTTATACGCAAAAACAGTTTTTTGGCCATAACTCCAGATTGCGATGAGCTATTGATCTAATTTTCAATAGCAAACAATGGGACTGAATTCCGCGTCGCCTGCAACTTGTTGCGAGCAAATCGGACAATGGGAAGTTCAAAAAAGTGTGTCTACAAAATTTGTACACATACACAAAATTCTTCAAAATTGGCCATTTTCAAAATATTACAAACTATGGCAATATGGATATCAAACTTCAGCATTTCGCAAGACAAGTTGGAATATGACATCCGGATATGAATCTGGCCATATTGGTCACCGGGAGGACAGTCTGAAGACCCTTGGAGGAACCCCCGAAGGGATCAAAATCGAATGTCGTAATTTTCCGTGTTTTACAAAATGTTGAATTTTGATACCCATAATCCCACAGTTTGTAGAATTTTGAAAATAGGTGATTTTAATTCTCCAAAGGTTTTTGCAAAGGCCTCAGAATTGTCTTCAGGGTGGCCAAATCATTATAGGATGTCAAAGCTCCACTTGTCTTGCAAAACGCTGAAGTTTGATACCCATTTTGCCATTATTTGTAAAATATATATTTTGATAATGGCCGATTCGGATGCCACCCGAAACACCACCTTTGCTCGCAAGGCTACTTGATGGACTTATATCGCCAAATAAAGGAAATTTTGGTCAAATTTACTGCATCTAACCCAGTTACCCACCGCAACGAAATAACTCCGGATACGAGGAGCTCATCACGAGTCCCAACATGTATTCTAAATTCTGGGATCCGTACGAGCAGAACAGTTATAAAACAGGCCAATCCTGGTCAATTCGATAAAAATTACAAAATGACAGCAATTTGAATTTTTTCCTTCACTCAGGCCGATACGGGTTAAGAATGTAGTTCTTACAAGCTTTTGAAAAAAATCTCTCCGCATGGATTTTTTTTCTCTCCTTTATATATGTAAATTTTAGAGGATATATTCAGTTCTTTGCTAGTCAAGAGTATGCAGGAGTCAATTCGGCTTCTGCCAAAAGGAGGAGGGTTTTTTGAACCACTCTTAGTCCCAACCGAGGAGCAGCTTCTAGCCCAACAGAAGATATTTTAGTTACAAGATAAAAATTTCTCTGTCGTGGCTGTTCGGAACATCTTTGGCTGGCCAGGATAGGGTGCTAAATGTCAATGAAGAAAAAAACATACGATTTGACAGTTCGGTACCCAACATGTTTCTGACAGCACAGAGGCGCATCCACGTTCCGAGCCGTGGGTAGGACAAATATGAAATGGCAATTTGGGCAACAGTTCTGGTACTGGCAATAGTATTAAGCGTTTCGCACAAATTCTTAGGTGTTACAGTAGCATCTCTCCCGTCCGTTATCACGGAGGCTTTCTCTAACAGTCAGATCTGTCCTGGTCACGTTCTAGTGAATGTTTTAGGGGAAATGATGGACACCTATTAAATAAATGTGCAGAGAACTCTTCGAACTCTAATAGGTGCCACGGTTGTTTGAAACTGTTAGTAACAGTAGGAATCGTTTTGGTAGAACAAGAAACACATAAAGAAGTAAAATCGACAGAATAGGAAAGGGATGAGTCTGTGATCAAATCCACGACTTCCTGTTTATGGGTAGACGCAGTACCATAATAGACCACAGAGCTTGTCTCCGATTTGAGCCACAGTTCTGGTGTTGAGAAATCGATGCATATTCTACCTATACTGCCGCTGAAAGCATAACCGTCCCATGTTGATAAGAAACCCGTTCCAATAATAGGACAGTTATGCTTACGGCGGCAATATAATCAATTCTAAAAATATTTATTCCGGACTTGAAAAGTTCTTGCGGACAAAATACTCGCATAATTCGAGAAATTATCTTCGATTTTCTGGACAAATATAGCTATTCGAAGATTATTAAGGCCTTTCACCGTATTTGTAGATTTCAACAACCTCTTTACCTCTGGAAAACCTTTACACCAAGCATAGTTTCGATAATTTAGTAAACTGGGTTCGACCATTTAGCAGTTTATCAATAGCTAATTCCAAAAGCTTAATGTGCTAATGTGTGACTCGACTCCTTGTGCGAAGGCTTTGTTTCAACTTTGCGAATAGTTCGTTGTTTGAATGCCGTTTAGAACGGAGTTGGAGCATAAGTTGCAGTAACTTAGACTAAATGATAGAAATTTTGTTATCATTTAGTATTTAGTAGAAGTTACTCCGCCTAAACTCCGATTTGTTCGGCAGAGTTGTAGAAAAACATTCATACTAGTAATCCACCTTACAAAACATTTTAAAACTCTGGAGTGAGTTATTAACATACTACAAAATGATCGAACGAGCAGCAGGGACTATGTCCAAGGGCTTGACGATCCCTCCCCAGGCCATCTGCGAGTTGTGGGGCTTGCCTAGGATGTGGTGGGGTTTGACAGTGGGCCCTGTTAAACCTCTATAAAAAGCTGCATGTATCCGCAAGTAGGCTCCACCAAAGCGACCGTGTGCCGCTCAAAGCGCACAAGCCCAAGTCCTAGTGTTAGGTGGGACGCTAAACAGCCCTGACACGACGGCCCTCCGACGAGACAGGAAGTTTGGTGCAGGCCCAATAAGCCGCCTGGAAAACCAATCATTACGAACAATATAAGAGATAATGCGACTCGATATAATCGGCAAAGACCTAGGCGACGAATACAGGATCACGATTGGAAGCTTTGAACATGGAATTGCAAGTCGCTAGGTTTCGCAGGTTGCGACAGGATGATCTACGATGAATTACATCCCCGCAACTTCGACGTCGTGGCGCTGCAGGAGATTTGCTGGACAGGACAGAAAGTGTGGAAAAGCGGGCATCGAGCGGCTACCTTCTATCAAAGCTGTGGCACCACCAACGAGCTGGGAACCGGCTTCATAGTGCTGGGTAAGATGCGCCAACGCGTGATTGGGTGGCAGCCAATCAACGCAAGGATGTGCAAGCTGAGGATTAAAGGTCGTTTCTTCAACTATAGCATCATCAACGTGCACTGCCCACACGAAGGGAGACCCGACGACGAGAAAGAAGCGTTCTACGCACAGCTGGAGCAGACATACGATGGATGCCCACTGCGGGACGTTAAAGTCGTCATCGGTGACATGAACGCACAGGTAGGAAGGGAGGAAATGTATAGACCGGTCATCGGACCGGATAGTCTGCACACCGTATCGAATGACAACGGCCAACGATGCATAAACTTCGCAGCCTCCCGCGGAATGGTAGTCCGAAGCACCTTCTTTCCCCGCAAAAATATCCACAAGGCCACATGGAGATCACCTAACCAAGAAACGGAAAACCAAATCGACCACGTTCTAATCGACGGTAAATTCTTCTCCGACATCACGAACGTCCGCACTTACCGCAGTGCGAATATTGAATCCGACCACTACCTCGTTGCAGTATGCCTGCGCTCAAAACTCTCGACGGTGTACAACACGCGTCGAAGTCGGACGCCGCGGCTTAACATTGGGCGGCTACAAGACGGTAGACTAGCCCAAGAATACGCGCAGCAGCTGGAAGTGGCACTTCCAACGGAAGAGCAGCTAGGCGCAGCGTCTCTTGAAGATGGCTGGAGAGATATTCGATCCGCCATTGGTAGCACCGCAACCGCTGCACTTGGCACGGTGCCCCCGGATCAGAGAAACGACTGGTATGACGGCGAATGTGAGCAGTTAGTGGAAGAGAAGAATGCAGCATGGGCGAGATTGCTGCAACACCGCACGAGGGCGAACGAGGCACGATATAAACAGGCGCGGAACAGACAAAACTCGATTTTCCGGAGGAAAAAGCGCCAGCAGGAAGATCGAGACCTTGAAGAAACGGAGCAACTGTACCGCGCTAATAACACACGAAAGTTCTATGAGAAGTTAAACCGTTCACGTAAGGGCCACGTGCCACAGCCCGATATGTGTAAGGACATAAACGGGAACCTTCTTACGAACGAGCGTGATCCAAGGTGATCCAAAGGTGGCGGCAGCACTACGAAGAACACCTGAATGGCGATGTGGCAGACGAAGATGGCGGTATGGTGATGGACCTGGGAGAACGCGCGCAGGACATAATTCTACCGGCTCCGGATCTCCAGGAAATCCAGGAGGAGATTGGCCGGCTCCAAGAACAACAAAGCCCTGGGGTTGACCAACTACCAGGAGAGCTATTTAAACACGGTGGTGAGGCACTAGCTAGAGCGATGCACTGGGTCATTACCAAGATTTGGGAGGAGGAAGTTTTGCCGCAGGAGTGGATGAAAGGTGTCGTGTCCCATCTACAAAAGGGCGATAAGCTGGATTGTAGCAACTACCGCGCAATCACATTGCTGAACGCCGCCTACAAGGTACTCTCCCAAATTTTATGCCGTCGACTAGCACCAACTGCAAGGGAGTTCGTGGGGCAGTACCAGGCGGGTTTTATGGGCGAACGCTCCACCACGGACCAGGTGTTTGCCATTCGCCAAGTACTGCAGAAATGCCGCGAATACAACGTGCCCATACATCATCTATTCATCGACTTCAAAGCCGCATATGATACAATCGATCGGGACCAGCTATGGCACCTAATGCACGAACACGGTTTTCCGGATAAACTGACACGGTTGATCAAAGCGACGATGGATCGGGTGATGTGCGTAGTTCGAGTTTCAGGGGCATTCTCGTGCCCCTTCGAAACCCGCAGAGGGTTACGGCAAGGTGATGGTCTTTCGTGTTTGCTATTCAACATCGCTTTGGAAGGGGTAATACGAAGAGCAGGGATTAACACGAGTGGTACAATTTTCAATAAGTCCGTCCAGCTATTTGGTTTCGCCGACGACATAGATATTATGGCACGTAACTTTGAGAAGATGGAGGAAGCCTACATCAGACTGAAGAGGGAAGCTAAGCGGATCGGACTAGTCATCAACACGTCGAAGACGAAGTACATGATAGGAAGAGGTTCAAGAGAAGACAATGTGAGCCACCCACCGCGAGTTTGCATCGGTGGTGACGAAATCGAGGTGGTAGAAGAATTCGTGTACTTGGGCTCACTGGTGACTGCCGAAAATGACACCAGCAGAGAAATTCGGAGACGCATAGTGGCTGGAAATCGTACGTACTTTGGACTCCGCAAGACGCTCCGATCGAATAGAGTTCGCCGCCGTACCAAACTGACAATCTACAAAACGCTAATTAGACCGGTAGTCCTCTACGGACACGAGACCTGGACGATGCTCGTGGAGGACCAACGCGCACTTGGAGTTTTCGAAAGGAAAGTGCTGCGTACCATCTATGGTGGGGTGCAGATGGCGGACGGTACGTGGAGGAGGCGAATGAACCACGAGTTGCATCAGCTGTTGGGAGAACCATCCATCGTTCACACCGCGAAAATTGGACAACTGCGGTGGGCCGGGCACGAAGCCAGAATGTCGGATAGTAACCCGGTGAAAATGGTTCTCGACAACGATCCGACAGGCACAATAAGGCGAGGTGCGCAGCGGGCAAGGTGGATCGATCAGGTGGAAGATGACTTGCGGACCCTCCGTAGACTGCGTGGTTGGCGACGTGTAGCCATGGACCGAGCCGAATGGAGAAGACTCTTATAAACCGCACAGGCCACTTCGGCTTTAGTCTGAATAAATAGATAATAATACAAAATGATCGAGCCCAAATTACCTTGATCCCAGAAATCTTTAAGATTATTGCAAAGACTCTGACTAACTTTGAAATTATCATTTGCCGACATACAGATTCTTGTCAACCAATAGCTCTATTTTTCAATAATCATGGGTAGGACAATGCTTTTACTAGAGATGGGCAAAACGGATCACTTCGCTGAACGGATCAGATCTGGGTCATTCACTTTAATGATCCGGATCTTTGAACCGGATCGGATCTTTTGAATTAAACATGAGGAAAATGCAAAATGGCGTAGCGGCTGTCATTCAGGCTCACTCTTTTGACACAATCATACAATATTTCCTTCCTTTCTCGCTAACAATCATTTATAATATGTAAAAAGTACTTACAATTTTCTTTTGAATTTGTCATTCCTCTTTAAATGCTCACGAATTTTACTGATCTGGTGAACCGGGTCTTTTAAAAAGTGATCTACGAATCATTCACTCACATTGAAGATCCGGATCATTTGAACGGTTCCGGATCTGAACGCCCATCTAGCTTTTACTGTCCCACCCAGGAAAAAATCATGCATAGGACATGTCCTACTTGTCCCACCCACTTCCGGCGCCACTGGGACAGCAGAACACAGGGAACTGAAGCGACAATCTTTATCTTGTAACTAAAATATCTTTTAGCCCAACCGAAGGACCTTCTAGAAACATTGAATAATTGAATTGAGAGTTTTATTTTGCCTCATTCAAATATTCAAAATTTAAGAGATTCCAGAAAAATATGTTCACCATCAATCGTTGTACGTCTACCGAATATGATGTATATTTCTTTATATTTCACACTGGGATTTTTTAAATATGTGTAAAAATTGGAAACATCATAACAGTCTATAAATTCATTAATATATAAATAGTTTCCATTCATATTGTATACACTTCATCCCACGACATAAAAGGAAATAGCTTCATTGTATTCGTATTACACAAATAATATCTACAGTTGCCTGAAAATCGGGCCTTGTTTTAGCATCGAACATCATAAAAAAGATATTAATTACCGTCTAGACGCCTTCACCAACACATCTTCCGCTTCTCAGAACAATTTGTGAATAGGCTTCCCGTCGAATGTATACACACGGCAACAAATGATGGCCTTTTCGCATCACCACAATCACTTATACATCAAGCGCCCACTCGGAAACCTGATCTCAGACAAACACCAGCCTGATAACATGTTTTTTTTTTCAATGAGCAGATGAGCATCTTCCACAGCATCCATACGACCGACCGGTCTGCGCTGTGTGCTGCTGAAAGACCGAAAGAACGGGCCCAAGCAACGTGGCAGATAAGTCGAGCACGAAACGAACAAACAGCACAAAAGCGAACCAAGTTCATCAAGTCAAACCTCGTGCCTGATTGCCATGTAGTTCGAAAAGTTGCGATAAAACGCGACAGCTGGTAGAAGGCCTCAGTGTGGAGCAAGAAAAAATCTTCCAGAACGAGGAAAAAACCGTCATAAGAAATAAGAAATCCAATCCCCAATCTCGGCTCGCAGTTAACGACGGGCTTTATGGTTCGAAACAGAGCCCAAACAAGAGTCCCGGTCTGTGAATGTTGTTGGGACAAACTTGACTGCTGGTGCTGCTGTTGTTGCGACCCACCGGCGATGTGATCTAACACGGGAGGAACGCGCTGCCGGCCGGGGAAACACGAACAGCTGGCCAACAGCCAAAAGGGCACCACCGGCCCGGACGAAACTCGACCACATGGTGCTGCGATGGCGACCGTTCTCGACTCGGGGCAACCTTGAAAAGTAGAGCGTATGAGAGCCCAAGCAAGAGCGCAGGGCGTGGGTATGCAAAACTGTGTTAGAAGGCGATGCTGTTCTTGAAAAAAGCTCCCACTACACGACTGGCAGCAGCAATCGAACGGAATGCTATTGGAGAAAGCGTTTACCCGAGCTCCCGTTCATGGGAGCTTCGGTGGAGTGGTGCTCTGAGGGAGCGTGTGAATCCTTTTGAAATACAAGTTCTAGGTCAAACTATGAGGTGCTTTTCTGCATATTCACACCCTACTTGCGGGATCCATTTACGGGGTTAACCTTCATAAGATCCATGAATTTCATGCATTTTTTTTCTAAATACCGTGATTAAATTTGAAAATCCATAGTATCCAAAAAATGGTTCATGTGATTCCATTGATCTTTCATCTCCGGAGAAACCCGGAATATCAAAAATGTAAATGTAAGGCTTTTGGAAAGTTTTCTATATTTTCTGGATTGTTTTGCATTAATTCATAAGAAAGTTTAATTAAAATTTAGATTCAGAACTACAGCAGAGAACAAAATAATTCATATGTTTTATAACCAGCTAAGCTACTGGTAAATGAAGTGATTTCGAATTGACGGCTGTGGACTTATGCGATAGGATTTCTGATCCTCTAATTAGCTTTCTGAATCTTTGGAAGCATGGAATCATGGTAGGATTGTTTGTTGGGATTAGGTATCCACCAAATATAGTTTATTTGCTTCCACAACGTATTTCGAGAGACTAATCATACTAAATCCATTGGCACACTCCTGCCCATAGGTGTTGTATGATTGCAAACGAATCCCGACAACACCCAATCATTCAAATCGGAAGCCCTAAAGGGAAGCGAGTTAATTCCACCCTATTAGAACACCAGAGAGTAATGGGCGGAACGGAAGTTTGTCCCATTTTCCTCTCCAATTCAAACAACCAATCCCTAATCAAACGAGACACTGTCGCTGTTTTGCATAACTCATCAAGCAAATCAAAAAAGTCCCAGCTTGCTAAACATCGGTCTACATCTGGTGCCAACATCGACAGTTCTCGGTCCTCGTCCTCGCGCCGTCTTCGCATCACCTACTGCAAGTAAGGTATGTAAGCCACTGCTGGGACGAGAACAACTTCCATTGCCGACGGCTCAACGACGACAGATGTCGCCTTTTTGTTTCCTATCCCCCTATCATTTAAATTGACTTCGTTTTGCTTTCATAATCTCTTAATAGGTTTCCCTTCACGGCTTCACCCCGGACCACGTTCCCTCGTTGATCTCGGAAAAGTCACTCCGCACCATTGAGCAGCCATTGAATGAAAGTGGGTACACGCTGGGTGCAGGAAAACAGACTGCGGAAATCTGACGGCTAAATGAAGGCAAGGCACAACTGGATGGAAAGATGTAATGAATTTGGAATTGACATTTGGATTACGAATTCCGTAGAAGTATGGGGAGACAGGGAAGCGGTTTTGGTACGATCGAGCGTGGCTTGGATTTGGTAGACAGAAATATTTTACCGAATTGGGCACATATGTGCATAATAAAATTCAATTGATACTGGCAAAAATGGGTTTGGATGTTTGAGAGAGCTCTCTTAACGACAGAAATTAATTTAGTTCGTCCTGTGGTCCAGAACGAAATGTGATTAAGGCGGGAGAGATGGGGGATGTGTTATATGAGATTTCAAAGTTGTTGTACGGCATAGTAAAGTGTTATTGTTCTCCTCCAGTTTATTGAATGATGAATAAGCATCGCACCACTGAAATTGAATCAAGGCCCATTCGTATGTAACAGACAGAATAATTTTCGCTTATTATTTTCCCGTTGTGCCAATGCAAAAAATCGTTAGTAGAAGCTTTTTATTTCACTTGGCAGCTCGCAATGAAGATGGAAATGGACGAATGACAAACTGACGGCAATGACGAGGTAGAAATGATGGGATGAATATCGGAGCCATGAGATGAATTCCAGGAGCAGTTCCCCTACATTTTGATCGTTTTCATCGCGTCATTCCACCAAGAGAAAGATAAATTGATGAAAAGTCATTGAACGCGAGGAAGCCTCACTCACAGGAGATGGATGGTAATGATTCGAGGAATTTTTGTGCTCAATAGAAACCTTCGAAGTGACTGTCTGTCTATTCTTGTCCTGTCATCCATCCATCCATCCATATTCATATGAGAAATCCTCGATGCTGTTCACATTTGGCACGCACAATCAATAACGTTTTGCTGGGGTGGTGTCTCGCCAGGGGACGGAATGATGTTTAGTTGTTGCTATTAGAGCGATAAATTGAAATGCTTGTCAATGCTACTGTTGAAAGAGCTATGTATATAGTTTTTATTTTTCTGTCGGGATGAGATGTTTCAAACGAGTGGTCACAAATCATGTGTAGTGCGAATCAAATCAAGCATTTAATACTTTGTTTTTTTTTTAATACAAAGGAGTACAGACATAGGAGTACATGCGGTTGCGATGAAACCGGTTCAATGTATGCTAAATCTGTGGATTCTTTTTTATGATCTCCATATTTGCGATATTCTGCCAGATCATCTAAACGTTATGAGATCCTACGTCAGCATGTTCGAATCGTTCATCTAAATTTCTAAATTTCTAAATTTTTAAATTTCTAAATTTCTAAATTTCTAAATTTCTAAATTTCTAAATTTCTAAATTTCTAAATTTCTAAATTTCTAAATTTCTAAATTTCTAAATTTCTAAATTTCTAAATTTCTAAATTTCTAAATTTCTAAATTTTTAAATTTCTAAATTTCTTAATTTCTAAATTTCTAAATTTCTAAATTTCTACATTTCTAAATTTCTAAATTTCTAAATTTCTAAATTTCTAAATTTCTAAATTTCTAAATTTCTAAATTTCTAAATTTCTAAATTTCTAAATTTTTAAATTTCTAAATTTCTAATTTTCTAAATTTCTAAATTTCAAATTTCTAAATTTCTAAATTTCTAAATTTCTAAATTTCTAAATTTCTAAATTTCAAATTTCTAAATTTAAATTTCAAATTTCTAAATTTCTAAATTTCTAAATTTCTAAATTTCTGGAAATTTCTAAATTTCTAAATTTCTAAATTTCTAAATTTCTAAATTTCAAAATTTCAAAATTTCTAAATTTCTAAATTTCTAAATTTCAAAATTTCTAAATTTCTAAATTTCTAAATTTCTAAATTTCTAAATTTCTAAATTTCTAAATTTCTAAATCTCTAAATTTCAATTTCTAAATCTCTAAATCTCTAGAAATTTCTAAATTTCTAAATTTTCTAAATTTCTAAATTTCTAAATTTCGAATTTAAATTTCTAAATTTCTGAATTTACTAAATTTCTAAATTTCTGAATTTTTTGGATGTGCAGAATAGAATAAGTCAACGGTAGAGGTTTCGGTCATCCAAGAAACCCCGAACGACCAGTTCGGGCAAATGACCCTGTTTGGCCAAACGACTTTTTTAGCCAAACGACGCTTTCTGAATTCTTTTCCGATCTAATAACCGTTTCAGCCAAACGTTTAATTCGAGCGATTTCGGAAAGATGCCTTTCAGCCTAACGTGTTATTCGGTCAAAACCGCGGAAAGTTTTGCTGGAAGACGGATAATCAATGCAACGATATGGTTATATTGTCGAGAAAACACATGCTCAGGCAGAGCCGATCTAGAGTGCCGCTGCAATGGCGGAATCAGCGTTGGGCAGTCCTCATTACAAGAACGCTATTATTCTCAAAGGCAACGTTTGCACCAGACGGTGACCCATCAAATAAGTCATGAGGTTTAAAATCATTTCTAAACATCTCTACGTATTGATTCAGAACAGTGGGATATGCAGAGATGGAACCAATACCGAAACTATGAAGGATATTTTATACCATCCTCAATACTAATTAAGAAATTTAAGGCAGATCAACCATTGTAGAAAGACAATATAAAATATTCATATTTCATTTTTTAAGATTCACGATCTTTTTAGTGCATTTTCGTATAATTTAAATTTTGCAGCGTTTGGTGGGGCAATGAGAGCGAAGTCAATCCTAAGCCGAAAATTTGGAGGTAATGACAGAATAGTCCTCGCAGACCACTAGACGCCATGGGACAGGATGAGGATTGGAGGAGGGAGGCTTGGATTTGGAATCGACCACACTGCTAAAATGTAAGTGAATGCAAACTAGTCAATGAGCAATGGTTAAAATGATAATTTCAAAATTCTAGTTCAACGTTTTCGAGTTTTAAAAGCAATGTTTAAAATGCAATGTCTTTTTATTTTTCCTAGGAAGCAGCTATTTTGATGGTTTGAAAAGTCTATAGTCTAGTCTAGTTGTTGAGTTATTTGTTTTCAGCTTTATGTGACCGCATTAAATATTAAAGAGGGTCTACTGAAGTTGGAGAATGATAAATTGAATTATGTAGAGAGTTTAGAAAATTTCCTTGTTATTGAATAATGCAGCTGAGTTTGTTTGTCAGATTCTGAATAACGCAGTAATATTAGGAATCTGAAGCAACAACGAAGGATGAATGGGAGAATTGGGAATGTTAAGGGTTTGTATGATCCACGGAATGAAAAACTATATTATGAAAAGCTTAGGAATGACAATGACCTGAATTGGAAGGATCTTAGTCAGCTACGGTTACTGAAAAATGGGACATCAGAAAATGTATAAAATCTAGACTAAGGACTTCAACCAATGCAAAGGCTGTTAACATTTTTCAGACTGGACACTTGCATTAGAAAACGGGCAACGAATAATCCAGTAGACCAGTTAATGTTTCGCTCATCGAAGAGTTTCAGGACTGGATCGAAATTGAATCCGCATTTAAAAATGCTTCACAATATCTAAAAACAACTGGTGCCACTAACGGGTCTGCGACGTTAGGCAAGTGTATGTTAGACATAAGGACTTAGGCATAAGTACGTTAGCATAATGGACGTTGGGCATAACGGACGATAGGCATAATGTACGTTAGGCATAATGGACGTTTAAATTCTGCCTTCTTTATGTCATACATGTTCTTTAGATCATTTTATGCCTAACGTCCATTATGCATACATTATGCCTATCGTCCGTTATGTCTAACTCTATTTTGCCTAACGTATATACTAACTGTCTTATCTAACTACTTATGCCTAACGAGGTATACACTAACAAAATGTTCAGAAACCCAAAACGGTAGGGTTCTGGCTTCTTGACATCAGATAGTTAGCAGCATACTGAATGTTAATGGGAGAAAAATGATTTTGAAACGATTTGCTACGCTTTCAAATATATAACGCATAAGGTGTCTCAGTTGCCAAAGAAAACACTGAATTAGTTAGAATGCTTTGTGAAGAAATTTTCACCTTCCGATTTTCTACAATTCGATTATAATTTGGCAAATTGTGTATTACGTCCTCTTGGAATCAATTTAAGAACGATTTTTCATTTATTGATTTAGGAGCACCAGTACATTTTAACTAGAATAAATTTCCACCCATTTATAATGCTTCTTTAAGACATTTCAACCCTACAGATTTGTCTCCTTAAGATATGTATTTTATAGCCATTTGTGGTTAGTCAATTTCTGCCCATAAGTTTTATGTTTTTTATTTATAGGAATCCTTCATTCCATTCACTTCAGGAATTTTAAATGCTTTTTAAAAGTTTTCAACCTCCAGAATTGCCATAAATCAACAATGATTAAAAAAAAATAATAAAGTTTTCGTTATCCTTGGTTCAATTCTCAAATCTAAGAAATTTTGAGCATTTTTAGTTTGGGCTCCTGTGTAGTGTCTCACTTCCGATTTGTTTTTTTTCAAAAAGGCACTATCAGTGGTATGAGGAGTTCTTACAGAGAAAATAGTTTCGACTTATGACGCCGAAATTAGATACTTCATACCTATAAGGCGTCGAATTCCTAAACAATTCAGATGAGTATTATCAGGAAGGAAACTTGAGAGTATTGCTTTTCAGTGATACTTGCTAATTAGAGCGTAACTGAGCACGCCATAATACATGGGAAGGCACCATTTCAAATGCGCTCTTAACGAGCAAAAATTGTTTCAGAAGATTTTTTTATTTATGACTCTTTGGAATTTATAAGCGCAAAATTATTAAAATAGGGCAGCCTAGTCGAGCAAATGGCTCACAAGAAAAATTGGAAGTTTTGGGGAGTTGTAGGTAAGCCTATTTGGTGAACATTGTTCTGAAATGTGTTCTGGAAATTTTTTTTATTGAGCACTAAAATTTAAATTATCTAAATCTATGAGAGCATAAAATACTTAACGACGCATGCAGAAAAAAAAGTAGGGAGGGTTGTTGCGAAATAAAGTAGGGGAGGGATGTTGGCATTTACGTACTGCTATTGCTTCTTCAGAAGTTACATATCATCTCATCAATTAAATATTCATAATTATTTTATACCGCTCAAACATTCTTAAAGGGTAGATTCTGTTTTGCACTCGTTACTTGCTGGCATTCATCTCAGCACAAAGTCACTCCAATTTCGATTAATCAAGAAAATATGTCGGAAGCAACTGCTTCTCGATAAGTTCAGATTTCACAAACAAAGCCTTAGATGGCGAAGAATTTTTAAAAAAAATTTCTCGTCATTCCTTTCAGCACTGATTTCTTGTGATATGCAAATCGCATGAAAACCTTACAACGCACCACGTTGAATCAGAATTGTCCCTAATACTATGAGGCACAAAAGCTGAAGCGGATTAAAAGTAATTGACTATTTAAACGGATTGCACGGATGTCGTCATGCAACCAACTATTTTTAGACCCAATCCAGTGCGAATTGCCTCCTAGTGACCACAATCTGAACCTTTCTGTTTGTGCTATCTGTCCGTAGACGTCATCTCGCAGTAGGGGCATATAACCAGATTGAATGTCTACAGAGCATAAAACGCAGTGTCTCCATTCAGGCCGCTGGTGCCACACAACAACAAACCCACACCAGACCACCCTGCACCTCTCTTTCAGACCACACTTATAATGTGTCTCCATTCAAAGTTATGTTTGCGAGCACTCGAAGTGGGGGTCGGTCACCTCCACTCACTCAGCCTGCCATCAGGGCCACAAGACGATACTTTCTTGCTCAAACAGCTCATACCAACACAAACTGACTCTGGTGGGGTCCTGAGAGTCGACCACGAGAAAGCAAAAGTTTTGGACGTCCGTCGTCAAGAACCTCGAACTCGATGGCAAACAGAAGGAAAATGGCACTACGCAGGCAACAGCAGCAAGACTACAACGAGCGACGGTACGGGAGATTGAAATTTACGCAGTTTCTGTAGTTACTACTTTCATTTGAAATTTTTTCCTCTGTTCAAGTGGCTTCCACGGCGGTTGATTTATTTTGAAGTGGAACAGCTGGATGGTGTTCCTCAATCGTGGACCAGGGCTCATGTGATGACACGGGGGACCGAACCGGATTGCAACCGAGAAGGTGGGCCACCGCAGCACCACACAAAGGAGGTGTTTAATCCAGTTTCATTTTGTACAGAGGCTTCCAGCAGAACGATTGGAAGTGAGCGCACGTAATTGGATGTTGGAAATAGGATTTACCAAGCACTTGTTTGTCATAATCTTCCAATTAGGATGAATGGATTTGTTGAAACGATGGCTTCCGAGTAAACAATTTGGAATTGTTCAATTTGGCTGAACCGATTCGGTTACGTTGTTTGTGGGTTATCGATTCGGTGCATTCGAACATAATTTGCAATTATTTCTATCGGAAGTGCTTATCAGGTATTGAGTATAAGAGTGACGGCTGAAGCCGACACATTCATCCTTATTTGGGAGAACTGTTCTTTCATCTTCACAATTTTTCCATTACTTTAACAGCAGTGGAAGTAAAAACCAAGGAAAGAACCTCTAAAAAGCAGATATGACAACCAACAATATTCAACTACATGGTACTTATGAGGGTGTTGCTGAGTAAGGAAAAACTAGTAAATACAAACATTAAACCTTGCTTTCCATTCCATATTTATAATGAAGATAAGCGTGTTCAGAAGTGATAGCACTGCTCTACAAAATCAGACAAATTTCTTGTAGGTGTGTAGTACACGACCTTAAAATGTCGAACTGGTGTCATCAAAACGAATTCAATACTTCAATATTTTCAATGAGAACATTAATGCTTTCAGTGAAGTATTCGAATATTTCCTTATGAAAAAGATTCTTTGCATAATCAGAAAATTGTTGCCCTACTTTTACTCCAACATGTTCGGTTGTTTCAAACATGCCGCCAAAACAGGAAGGATATGCGCTTCATTGCACATTTTTTCAACGAACGAAGATCGTGGAAAAGTACACAGTGAACAATTTTTAACGTAAAACCCAACTTAATTCACCGAGTGATGATACTGCCTTTCTCGCATTTAGCCAAGACACCAACCTTATGGGTCTGGGTCATTTGCATAAAGTCATTTGGCATAACGCCATTGGCATAAGGTCATTTGGCATAAAGGCCATTTGGCATAATGGTCATTTGCATAACGGACATTTGGCATAATTTGAACTGCTAAAAAGAGGGTCATTTGGCATAACGGACATTTGGCATAATTTCGAACTGTGAAAGCGAAAGGATATTTCATGTAATGTTTAGCGTGATAAAGTAGGTCGAGGCCGTTTTCTGATAAATTAAGACTGATGGTAGACATTTTCGGAGGAACGAAATAACAAAACGCAGAATTACTTCCGAGAGGGATCACATCCATTTGACTTATTCGCCACATGCCTACTAAAGTAGGGATTACATCCACTTTACTTCAATCCAGGCATGAAGACCGGATCAAATCCTCCATTCCTTAATCCGGGCAAACGCCTTACTTTAAAACTCAGCAACACACTTGTCAGAGCGATTTTAAAAAGCAATCAAGTCACATATGAGTTATTGTAACAAATCAATCTAACTGTGCTTTTCGGGAAGAGATCACATCTACCATTGATTTATTCCCGACAGAGCCTACATATAAAGAAGAAGTCACATCTACCATTGCCATATTCCGGGCAGCATACTTTTAAAGAAGGATCACATCCACCATTACATTGCCACAATTCAGGACACACCTACTTTTAAAGAAGGGATTACATCCTTGCTTCAATCCGGACAGGCGCCTCTTTTAAAGAACAAATCAAATCCTCATTGCCATAATCCGTGCAAGCGCCTATTTTAAAGAAGGGATCATCCACCATTGCCTCAATCTGGGCAAGCACCTTCTTTAAAGAAGGAATCACATCCACCATTGTCATAATCCGGACAAGCGCCTACTTTAAAGAAGGATCACACCACCATTGCCTCAATCCGAAGCGCCTTTTTAAAGAAGGATCACATCCTCCATTGCCAATCCAGACAAGCACCTACTTTTAAAGAAGGGATCGCACCACCGAAGCAATCAGGCATGCGCCTACTTTAAAGAAGGATCACTTCCCCGTGCCTCAATCCGGCAAGCGCTTTCTCTAAAGAAGAATCACATCCACCATTATAATACCGATGAACCTACTTTTAAAGAAGGAATCACATCATCCATTGCCATAATCCATGCAGCGCCTACCTTTGAAGAAGGGATCGTTCATCCATGACTTTAATCCGGGCGCATACTTTTAAAGAAGAGATCATATCCTGCATTGCCATAATCCGGCAAGCACCTACCTTTAAAGAAGGATCACCACAGATAACAGATATTTAGACTAAACACATTTGATTGAAAACCGTGTAAACTTTTGAATTGATAAACGTTGGCCATCTACTGCCACCTACTCAACTGATTACGGCAGTACATATGGAGCACTGAATAATAACCGTCGATGCGAATGCATTTGACAGCCGCCTTGGGGCTGCGTTTTCAATAACAATGATCCTTGCGCCATCTTCAATCTGCCAAACGCGGTTAAATACATTTAATTAACGTTGCGGATGTACACACGTATCGAATGCCAGCCTCAATATCTGTTATCTGTGAGATCACATCTTCATTTCCCTAATACAGCCACGCCTACTTTTAGGGATTACATCCACCACTGTCTCATCCGGGCATGCGCCTACTTTGCATTGCATTGCAAATGCATTCTTTACGAGATATTAATGTCTTTTATCATAAGTGTATATTTACTACTGTTGTTTCCCACCACTTTTAGTCACGCAAAGACAAATTATGCAAATCCGTTTTGCCCTCACTTTTGACGTTGTTACAATTATCAAATGTCCGTTATGCAAATGACCGTTATGCCAAATGGCCTTTATGAAATGACCTTATGCCAATGGCGTTATGCCAAATGACTTTATGCCAAATGGCCGCTCCCCAACCTTATATGCGTTAATATGATTTGATGTACTTTTTGTTTATAACTTTCAATCGATCGATATAAAATTTAATCAACTAGGCTTTGTCCCTATGAATGAAACTTTGCGAGAAAATCGTTAAGAATTACTATATGAAAAGTTGTCTAATGTTTTCATGGTTCATGCACATACACACACTACATACACTGGGCTGCGAAATGGTGAGTTGACATCTGGGAAGACGACCTCACAAGTCTGGTCCTCCAAGTTCCAATCTCACGCTTCACGGTCTTCATGACAATCGACCGCCAGCTAAGGGTTTGTACTTGCTGAGTAGTGCAGCCTGGGCACTGTTGTCTCTGACTCAGCTAGAGTAGTGGGTGCACCAAGGGACCACCGTCCCTAACCCTAATCCTAAGGCGTTAAGCGGTGCCGAGGGATGCATGGCCAGGGGATGAAATAATGAGCTAGGCCTTTAACGGAGCCTGTGGTACCTGAGGCATCCACAGTAATTGTCCCTTACCGCGTCATGCTGGGCTCTGGCGTGGTACCTCTTTCCAGAGCAACTCGTGGGACCAAAATGGAAAAACGATCAATTCTTCAATTATTGGTAGTAGTGTAGGACGGCCCCTTCGCAAGAGGTGGGTTGTTCAGGTCTACACCAGGAGACCAGAAGCAATAGTCGGCAGCTCGGTATGCAGCGCCAGCGTGGTCATAACCATCTCCCAGGCTACGCCGGTAGAGGGTTATACCGTGGGTCGAGGTCGCCAGACATGAGGCTCGAGGATTCACGATCTGCGAGCAGGTAGAATCGACCGAGGCTGGCGAAGCGAGTATTGCGAAGTCTACCCAGACTGAGGGAGGGTTACTACCCCGAACAAAAGGTAGTGAGGCTGGAAGCTGAACCCGGCCAGGTACCTCCCAAACTCGGGAGGAAGGACCTGGAAAGTTCCGTCCACCCAGGAAAGACGATGGTAAGAACTCTCAGCCGCCCCAGACCAGGAAATTGAGGGGATGACGCCTCCTGGACCCTGGTCAAGAACAAAGAAACCGAAGACGAAGGGTCCGAAAGAGGCCCAGGCAGATGGGGTAGCAAGAAGTCTGGTAGAGCGCCAATCGCTCCAGGGCGATGCCTGATCAACAAAACGGACGAGGCTAAGTACTCGGAAGTCTTGGAGGCGATGAGGAGTGGCTCAAGCTCAGTGAACTCGGCTCCGACGTACGTCAAATAAGACGTACCCGGATGGACGAGATGATCCTCGAGCTGAAAGGGCGTCTCGCAAAAGGAGCCACCTACAAGAAGTTGGCGGAGGAAGTCATAGCGAGACGGTCAAGGTGAGGGCACTCACGGAGAGTGAATCTAGGGTAGAGACCTGAGCGAGATCACCGAAGTCGAAGAGCTCTCACGGCACTGTGGCGACAGTGTAAGTGGAGACGCCCACCGCAGCCGTTCGGCTACGGAAAGGTCACAGGGACACAGGTAGCATTGTTCGCTATCTGCAGCGGATGCCTCCAAGGTAGGCAAGTTGAGGGCGTCAAGTGTGATGGTCGGTGTGCCTGTGGATATACGAGCAACCCGAAGTTTTCTTCAACTGCCTGGAACCGGACACAAGCAATGAGACTACAAAGGCCCTGACGAAGCAATCTCTGCCGACGCTGCGGATTGGAGGACATAGGCACAATGCTGCACGAACGCTCCCAATTGTTTGATTTGTTCCAGCAAAGCTGTGAACAGCAAGCACCCCATGGAGGATTCAGAGTGCCCGGCGTTTAAGCGTGCTGCAAATTCCGTGCAGTTAACGCAGCTGGCTTCGGCCTCGCCAGTGTTTGGTGTGCGCAGGTTTAGAGAAACGGCGGAACACGTGTTGTTCGTGTGCCCACGTTTTCGCGAATGCGTGAACACTTGCTGCCACATTGTCTGGACACTACCACAACCTAGTTCGGCGGATGTCAAAGATGAAGTTGGCTGGAACGCTGTTTTATCGGCTATCGTCCAAATCGTCTCAGGCTACACAGAAGGTGGCGCGTGGACTCAGGATGGCTACCCAAGCAACACGCGCACATCTTTCAAATAGCTGTTTGTTCCTAATATTGAGACACTGGCAATACTTGAGTCACATTAAAACCCTTGTTTCAGAAACCACAATGTTTCATTTCCGTTTAAGTGGCGTTGCAATATGCACACATCTGACTTCTTGGTGATTTGAATTCAATGTGTTTCATATCAGAAACAAAACAGATAGATTGCAGATTAATAACTCTTCGTTCATTGATGTTATGATAATGTTTCTGATATGTTCAAAACACTTTGAGCTCAGCTGAGCAGCATTTATTTCGACAGTCGCCTGACTGTTCCGTATAGGTACAATGAAGTTACAAATGACTTTGTTGTTTATGTAGTGCACTCGTAGAGAGTATCCAAATAAAATTCATGGTGTGATGGTTATAGTAAAGGTTACAATTCTCAAGGTCCATGGTTCAATTCCCGTTGATTTTTGTGTTTTATTTTCATTGTAGCCGCAAGATGTTAGATAGGCTCCACCTCTTGCGCTTTTTGTGCAGGAGTTCAAAAATACGACGCTTGGTCATAACTCGACCTTTAGTAAGTCACACCATAGTTGTTGTTACTCACTGAGAAACAGTGGTGTTGGGTAGTTCAGGCCTTTTGAATAAGTACCCGAGAAATGCGTTTTACTACTGAAAATTTAATTTCGACAGGTAGTGTTCAAACCTACTTTCATAGTAAATAAATTGCCTACATTTCTATATCCATCCGAATGCACATGACAAAATATTTGAATTTCGCATCTACTGGAACTACACGCAATTCTACGTTCAATTTGCGGTCGTGTCTTTAATACAACCTTCTACTTTTTAAATTATAAATTAAATAAATAAATAAAAATAAATACAGACAGACAGTACCGTTTTGGCGTGTTGCATAAATCCGCAAATAAATGAATTTATGAGTTTTTTTTTTAACTATTTTGTATAAAATAAATGGCCAAAGCATGTACGTTTACCCTAATAGAATACTTACGATAACCCGGCTGCCGCGAACGATCTATGCGGGACAAAATTCCCGCCGCAATTGATGTCATCCGTCGACCCACTTGGGTAAGTTTTTCGATGTCGTCAGCCTGGAAATGTTGCGGATAGTATTAAATAATCAAATTATTATTTATTTACTTACAATTTTTCGATTATGCGGATTGGAATATGGAGCCTTCCTGCCAGTGTTTTCATTCTGCTTTGGCTTTCCTCTGTTGTTGGTTGGTGGTGTTGTATTATTATTGACCTTTCGAACGTTGCTGTAGTTGTCGTGTACGTTGATATTTGTGTGGTTCATGTTGGTGCTGTTGTCCATTTTACTATTGGTATTGTTGATGTTGTTGGTGTTGGAATCGATGTTGGTGTTATCACTGTTGGGTGTTGTTGGGATCGTTGTTGTTGGTGTTATTGGGATCGTCGTTGTTGTTTTTGGAATCGTCGTTGTCGCTTATGCTAAGAAGAAAATGGTTTGAGTTTTCATATGCTGGAATCTGGTCGAGCTGAAAAAAAAAACATTTCAAAGAAATGCTTTTCTCTTATTCCCAAATTTATTTTGTTAATAAATGTTAATTGTTATGCAGGTATTCTGACGTTTAATAAGAATGACCTAGATAAAGAGTAACCTGATGTCAAAGTTAAGTTGAAGTAATTTTAAATCGGAAAATTTCTAACTACCGAGTCCGGAAAAGCAGGGATACTGTACATAGAATAGTATTGTCAGAATCTCTGCATGTAATACTACGCGGCGTTTGTAGTGTTCCCAAATGGCACTAAGATGCTAAGGTGAGTAAAGAGACCAAATGCAAGCAGATTAGTGGATGGTGTAAAACGTAAACAAAAAATAATAGTACATAATTCTATCTGATAAAAGGAATGTCGAAGAGAATTCTTCGTCGACTTCGCCCTTATTCGAATAGGCTTGGTCTACAACTTTATGAGAGCTCATACGAGCGTATTAGTGGAAGCTTTTGCCTACAGGAATGTCACTCAAGAATTTAATCATGGATTCCCTCACCTGGTATCTAATGCTAGTTGCCCAAATGGTACTTGCACAAAACTTCGAATCACTGTCGAAAATTAGCAACGCCAAACGATGCACCACAATGTTATTCACCCAAGGATGAGTTAGTAAACGAGGCAAGCGCGGAGGCACCTTCCCGAAGGATACGCCGCGTGAATTTGAGCAAATCAGGCAATATCTCAAATCAATAACCACTCACCTCAAATCTTCAGAATTGTCCGACATTTTCAATGCGATTTATCCAAATAGGTATCTGTTCCCATATTAATAACAGCCCGTATATTAATCCCAACCGTCGATCAACCAAATAAAATACAATTTATTTACAATTGCTCATCATATACACAATAATGGATGGAACATATTTCTTGAATGTTTGGAATATTATCCAAAATTTTGTTTAGTAATGTTTTAATTAACAAGAATCAAATTATTAAAGATAAAATTATAAAGCACTTTTATTTTCATTTTCCTACCTCTGAACTGATGGTTTGATGCATTGCTCGATTACTAGATTCATCTTTTTCACTCGTTGTTTTCCACTCAATTTCAAGCTAAAACAATTCTTTCCTTCAAAATTCCCACAGCACACAAAGCACATCACATTTTCACTATGAATATAATTATATTTGAAAACCAACTGATTTCTATAGTTTGATATAGGTTTATTTCAAACAACGTCTATATTATCCTTGTCCGTATTCAAACTGTTTACATGGTTTGCAGTACTCTCAAGGGTTAGCAATACGTAACTTCTAG